>NW_020190799.1:0-25715 GCF_002263795.3 Bos taurus | reverse complement strand
TGCACTGATCACATGCCAATCATGCCCGATGCCGAGGTGATCATGCACTGATCGCGTGACTGATCATGCACATCACCTGGCTATCATGCCTAATCCCGTGGCTGATCATACACTGACCATGCGACTGATCATGCACTGATCTCGTTGCTTATCATGCACTGATCACATGACGGTGCATGAACTGATCAAGTGAATATAATACACTGATCAAGTGACAGATCATGTACTAATCACGTGACTGATCATGCACTGATCACGTGGCTATCATGCACTGATCACGTGGCTGATAATGCACTGATCACTTGACTGATCATGCACTGATCACGTGGCTGATCATACTCTGATCACGTGGATGATCATACACTGATCACGTGACTGCCTATGCACTGATCACGTGACTGATCAGGCACTGATCACGTGGCATCATGCACTGATTACGTGGCTTATCATACATTAATCACGTAACTAAATATGCATTGATCACGAAGCCTATCATACACTGATAATATGAACTGTGCATGCACTAATCAACGTGGATGAGCATGCACTGATCACGTGCTGAGCAATACAGTGATCACGTGACTGTGCATGAACTGATCACTTGGCTGATCATGCACTGATCACGTGACTGCACATGCACTGATCACGTGGCTGATCATACTGTGATCAAGTGGCTGATAATGCACTGATTACGTGGCTGATCATGCACAGATCACGTAGCTATCATGTGCCGATCACATGGCGATCATGCCCTGATCCCGTGGCTGATCATGCACTGATCGCGTGACTGATCATGCACTAGTCACTTGGCTATCATGCACTGATCAGTGGCTGATATGCACTGATCAGGTGCTGATATGCATGATCACGTGGCTGATCATGCACTGATCACGAAGCTGATCATCAATGATCACTGGCTATCATACACTGATCACGTGGCTGATCATGCAATGATCACGTGGCTGATCATGCACTGATCACGTGGGTGATCATGAACTGATCACGTGGCTGCTCATTGACTGATCACGTGGCTGATCATGCACTGATCACGTTGTGAATGATGCACTGATCACGTGGCTGAGCATACACTGATCACGTGGCTGAGCTTTCACTTATCACGTGTCTTATCATTCAGTGATTACTTGACTGATCATGCACTAAATCACGTAGTGGATCATGCACTGATCACGTGACTGATCATGCACTAGTCACGTGCTATCATGCACTGATCACATGGCTGAACATACACTGATCACGTGACTGATCATGCACTGATCACGTGCCTGATCATGCACTGATTGCGTAAATTAGCATGCAGTTATCTCGTGTCTGAATTGTGCTTATCATGTGACTATCAAGAACTTATTACGTGGCTTTAATGCACTGATCACGTGACTGTGCACACACTGAAAATATGGATGATCATACACTGATCACTTCACTGATCACGCACTGATCACGTGACTGATCATGCACTGATCACGTGGCTGATCATGCACTGAACACGAAGCTGATCATACCTCTGATCACGTGAGTGTGCATGCACTGATCACGTGGGTGATCATGAACTGATCACGTGGCTTATCACACACTGCTCACGTAGCTGATCATGCACTAATTACGTTGTGGATGATGCACTGATCACGTGGCTGATCATACACTGATCACGTGGGTGATCCTGAACTGATCACGTGGCTGATCATACACTGATCACATGAATGATCATGCACTAATCACGTGATGGATCATGCGCTGATCACGTGGCTGATCATACACTGATCACGTGGCTGATCTTGCACTTATCACGTGGCTGATCATACAGTGATTACATGAATGATCATGAACTAATCACGTTGTAGATTATGCACTGATCACATGACTGTGCATGTATTGATCACGTGGCTGAATCATGCAATGAACACGTAGCTGATCATACACTGATCACATTACTGATCATGCACTGTTCACGTGCCTGATCATTCACTGATCACGTGGCTGATCATGCACTGATCACGAAGCTGATCATACCCTGATCACATAACTGTGCATGCACTGATCACGTGGCTGATCATGCACTGATCATGTGGCTGATCATACACTGATCACGTGGCTGAACATACTCTGATCACGTGGCTGATCAGGCACTGATCACGTGGCTGATCATACTCTGAACATGAAGCTGAAAATACACTGATCACGTGACTGCATGCACTGATCACATGGCTATCATGCACTGATCACGTGTTTATCATACACTGATCACGTGACTGCGCATTAACTGAACACATACCTGTTCATGCACTGTTTACGTGGCTATCATGCACTGATCACGTGGCTCATCATGCATTAATCACGTGACTAATCATGCACTGATCTCGTTGCGTATCATGCACTGATCACATGACGGTGCATGAACTGATCACGTGAATATTATACACTGATCAAGTGACAGATCATGTACTAATCACGTGACTGATCATGCACTGACCTCCTGGCTATCATGCACTGATCACGTGGCTGATAATGCACTGATCACTTGACTGATCATGCACTGATCACATGTCTGATTATGCACTACTCACGTGACTGATCATGGACTGATCACGTGACTGATCATGAGTCTGATCATGCACTGATCACGGGCCTGTTCATGCACTGATCACGTGGCTGATCCTGCACTGATCACGAAGCTGATCATACACTGATCCATGCACTGATCATGTGTCTGATCATGCACTGATAAAGTGCTTGATCATGCCACTGATCAGGTGGCTGAGCATACAGTGATTACATGACTGATCATGCCACAAATCACGTTGTGGATCATGCACTGATCACGTGACTGATCATGCACTAGTCACGTGGCTATCATGCACTGATCACGTGGCTGATCATACACTGATCACGTGCCTGATCATGCACTGATCACGTGCCTGATCATGCACTGATTGCGTAATTTAGCATGCAGTGATCTCGTGTCTGAATTGTGCTGATCATGTGGACTAATCAAGAACTGATCACGTGGCTATAATGCACTGATCACGTGACTGCGCACGCACTGAAAATATGGATGACCATACACTGATCACGTCACTGATCAGGCACTGATCACGTGACTGATCATGCACTGATCACGTGGCTGATCGTGCACTGATCACAAAGCTGATCATACTCTGATCACGTGAGTGTGCATGCACTGATCACGTGGCTGATCATGCACTGATCACGTGGCTGATCATGCACTGATCACGTGGGTGATCATGAACTGATCACGTGCCTGATCATGCACTGATTGCGTAATTTAGCATGCAGTGATCTCGTGTCTGAATTGTGCTGATCATGTGACTAATCAAGAAACTGATCACGTGGCTATAATGCACTGATCACGTGACTGCGCACGCACTGAAAATATGGATGACCATACACTGATCACGTCACTGATCAGGCACTGATCACGTGACTGATCATGCACTGATCACGTGGCTGATCGTGCACTGATCACAAAGCTGATCATACTCTGATCATGTGAGTGTGCATGCACTGATCACGTGGCTTATCATACACTGCTCACTTGGCTGATCATGCACTAATCACGTTGTGGATGATGCACTGATCACATGGCTGATCATACACTGATCACGTGGGTGATCATGAACTGATCACGTGGCTGATCATACACTGATCACATGAATGATCATGCACTAATCACGTTGTGGATCATGCACTGATCACCTGGCTATCATGCACTAATCACGTAGCTGATCTGGAACAGATCATGTGACTAATCATGCAGTGATCACGTCGCTATCATGCACTGATTTCGAGATTGCATATGCACTGATCATATGGATGATCACACACTGATCACGTGACAGATCATGCACTGAACACGTGACTGCACATGCACTGATCATGTGACTGAGCATGCACTGATCACGTAGCTGATCATGCACTGAACACGTGACTGCACATGCACTGATCATGTGACTGAGCATGCACTGATCACGTAGCTGATCATGCACTGATCACGAAGTTGATCATACACTGATCACGTGAGTGTGCATGCACTGATCACGTGGCGGATCATGCAATGATCACGTGGCTGATCATGCACTGATCACGTAGCTCTCATGCACTGATCACATGTCAATCATGCCCGGATCCCGAGGCTGATCATGCACTGATCGCGTGACTGATCATGCACTAGTCACCTGGCTATCATGCCTAATCCCGTGGCTGATCATACACTGACCATGCGACTGATCATGCACTGATCTCGTTGCGTATCATGCACTGATCACATGACGGTGCATGAACTGATCACGTGAATATTATACACTGATCAAGTGACAGATCATGTACTAATCACGTGACTGATCATGCACTGATCACGTGGCTATCATGCACTGATCACGTGGCTGATAATGCACTGATCACTTGACTGATCATGCACTGATCACGTGGCTGATCATACTCTGATCACGTGGATGATCATACACTGATCACGTGACTGCATATGCACTGATCACGTGACTGATCAGGCACTGATCACGTGGCTATCATGCACTGATTACGTGGCTTATCATACATTAATCACGTAACTAAATATGCACTGATCACGAAGCCTATCATACACTGATAATATGACTGTGCATGCACTAATCACGTGGATGAGCATGCACTGATCACGTGGCTGAGCATACAGTGATCACGTGACTGTGCATGAACTGATCACTTGGCTGATCATGCACTGATCACGTGACTGCACATGCACTGATCACGTGGCTGATCATACTGTGATCAAGTGGCTGATAATGCACTGATTACGTGGCTGATCATGCACAGATCACGTAGCTATCATGTGCCGATCACATGGCGATCATGCCCTGATCCCGTGGCTGATCATGCACTGATCGCGTGACTGATCATGCACTAGTCACTTGGCTATCATGCACTGATCAGGTGGCTGATATGCACTGATCAGGTGGCTGATATGCACTGATCACGTGGCTGATCATGCACTGATCACGAAGCTGATCATGCAATGATCACGTGGCTGATCATACACTGATCACGTGGCTGATCATGCAATGATCACGTGGCTGATCATGCACTGATCACGTGGGGGATCATGAACTGATCACGTGGCTGCTCATATACTGATCACGTGGCTGATCATGCACTGATCACGTTGTGGATCATGCACTGATCACGTGGCTGAGCATACACTGATCACGTGGCTGATCTTGCACTTATCACGTGGCTGATCATACAGAGATTACATGACTGATCATGCACTAATCACGTAGTGGATCATGCACTGATCACGTGACTGATCATGCACTAGTCACGTGGCTATCATGCACTGATCACATGGCTGAACATACACTGATCACGTGACTGATCATGCACTGATCACGTGCCTGATCATGCACTGATTGCGTAAATTAGCATGCAGTTATCTCGTGTCTGAATTGTGCTTATCATGTGACTAATCAAGAACTGATTACGTGGCTGTAATGCACTGATCACGTGACTGTGCACACACTGAAAATATGGATGATCATACACTGATCACTTCACTGATCACGCACTGATCACGTGACTGATCATGCACTGATCACGTGGCTGATCATGCACTGAACACGAAGCTGATCATACTCTGATCACGTGAGTGTGCATGCACTGATCACGTGGGTGATCATGAACTGATCACGTGGCTTATCACACACTGCTCACGTAGCTGATCATGCACTAATTACGTTGTGGATGATGCACTGATCACGTGGCTGATCATACACTGATCACGTGGGTGATCCTGAACTGATCACGTGGCTGATCATACACTGATCACATGAATGATCATGCACTAATCACGTGATGGATCATGCGCTGATCACGTGGCTGATCATACACTGATCACGTGGCTGATCTTGCACTTATCACGTGGCTGATCATACAGTGATTACATGAATGATCATGAACTAATCACGTTGTAGATTATGCACTGATCACATGACTGTGCATGTATTGATCACGTGGCTGAATCATGCAATGAACACGTAGCTGATCATACACTGATCACATTACTGATCATGCACTGTTCACGTGCCTGATCATTCACTGATCACGTGGCTGATCATGCACTGATCACGAAGCTGATCATACCCTGATCACATAACTGTGCATGCACTGATCACGTGGCTGATCATGCACTGATCATGTGGCTGATCATACACTGATCACGTGGCTGAACATACTCTGATCACGTGGTTGATCAGGCACTGATCACGTGGCTGATCATACTCTGAACATGAAGCTGAAAATACACTGATCACGTGACTGCATGCACTGATCACATGGCTATCATGCACTGATCACGTGTTTATCATACACTGATCACGTGACTGCGCATTAACTGAACACATACCTGTTCATGCACTGTTTACGTGGCTATCATGCACTGATCACGTGGCTCATCATGCATTAATCACGTGACTAATCATGCACTGATCTCGTTGCGTATCATGCACTGATCACATGACGGTGCATGAACTGATCACGTGAATATTATACACTGATCAAGTGACAGATCATGTACTAATCACGTGACTGATCATGCACTGACCTCCTGGCTATCATGCACTGATCACGTGGCTGATAATGCACTGATCACTTGACTGATCATGCACTGATCACATGTCTGATTATGCACTACTCACGTGACTGATCATGGACTGATCACGTGACTGATCATGAGTCTGATCATGCACTGATCACGGGCCTGTTCATGCACTGATCACGTGGCTGATCCTGCACTGATCACGAAGCTGATCATACACTGATCATGTGTCTGATCATGCACTGATAAAGTGCTTGATCATGCACTGATCACGTGGCTGAGCATACAGTGATTACATGACTGATCATGCACTAATCACGTTGTGGATCATGCACTGATCACGTGACTGATCATGCACTAGTCACGTGGCTATCATGCACTGATCACGTGGCTGATCATACACTGATCACGTGCCTGATCATGCACTGATCACGTGCTGATCATGCACTGATCACGTGGCTGATCGTGCACTGATCACAAAGCTGATCATACTCTGATCATGTGAGTGTGCATGCACTGATCACGTGGCTGATCATGCACTGATCACGTGGCTGATCATGCACTGATTGCGTAATTTAGCATGCAGTGATCTCGTGTCTGAATTGTGCTGATCATGTGACTAATCAAGAACTGATCACGTGGCTATAATGCACTGATCACGTGACTGCGCACGCACTGAAAATATGGATGACCATACACTGATCACGTCACTGATCAGGCACTGATCACGTGACTGATCAGGCACTGATCACGTGGCTGATCGTGCACTGATCACAAAGCTGATCATACTCTGATCATGTGAGTGTGCATGCACTGATCACGTGGCTGATCATGCACTGATCACGTGGCTGATCATGCACTGATCACGTGGGTGATCATGAACTGATCACGTGGCTTATCATACACTGCTCACGTGGCTGATCATGCACTAATCACGTTGTGGATGATGCACTGATCACATGGCTGATCATACACTGATCACGTGGGTGATCATGAACTGATCACGTGGCTGATCATACACTGATCACATGAATGATCATGCACTAATCACCTTGTGGACCACGCACTGATCACCTGGCTATCATGCACTAATCACGTAGCTGATCTGGAACAGATCACGTGACTAATCATGCAGTGATCACATCGCTATCATGCACTGATTTCGAGATTGCATATGTACTGATCATATGGATGATCACACACTGATCACGTGACAGATCATGCACTGAACACGTGACTTATCATGCACTGATCACGTGACTGCACATGCACTGATCATGTGACTGAGCATGCACTGATCACGTAGCTGATCATGCACTGATCACGAAGTTGATCATACACTGATCATGTGACTGAGCATGCACTGATCACGTAGCTGATCATGCACTGATCACGAAGTTGATCATACACTGATCACGTGAGTGTGCATGCACTGATCACGTGGCGGATCATGCAATGATCACGTGGCTGATCATGCACTGATCACGTAGCTCTCATGCACTGATCACATGTCAATCATGCCCGGATCCCGAGGCTGATCATGCACTGATCGCGTGACTGATCATGCACTAGTCACCTGGCTATCATGCCTAATCCCGTGGCTGATCATACACTGACCATGCGACTGATCATGCACTGATCTCGTTGCGTATCATGCACTGATCACATGACGGTGCATGAACTGATCACGTGAATATTATACACTGATCAAGTGACAGATCATGTACTAATCACGTGACTGATCATGCACTGATCACGTGGCTATCATGCACTGATCACGTGGCTGATAATGCACTGATCACTTGACTGATCATGCACTGATCACGTGGCTGATCATACTCTGATCACGTGGATGATCATACACTGATCACGTGACTGCATATGCACTGATCACGTGACTGATCAGGCACTGATCACGTGGCTATCATGCACTGATTACGTGGCTTATCATACATTAATCACGTAACTAAATATGCACTGATCACGAAGCCTATCATACACTGATAATATGACTGTGCATGCACTAATCACGTGGATGAGCATGCACTGATCACGTGGCTGAGCATACAGTGATCACGTGACTGTGCATGAACTGATCACTTGGCTGATCATGCACTGATCACGTGACTGCACATGCACTGATCACGTGGCTGATCATACTGTGATCAAGTGGCTGATAATGCACTGATTACGTGGCTGATCATGCACAGATCACGTAGCTATCATGTGCCGATCACATGGCGATCATGCCCTGATCCCGTGGCTGATCATGCACTGATCGCGTGACTGATCATGCACTAGTCACTTGGCTATCATGCACTGATCAGGTGGCTGATATGCACTGATCAGGTGGCTGATATGCACTGATCACGTGGCTGATCATGCACTGATCACGAAGCTGATCATGCAATGATCACGTGGCTGATCATACACTGATCACGTGGCTGATCATGCAATGATCACGTGGCTGATCATGCACTGATCACGTGGGGGATCATGAACTGATCACGTGGCTGCTCATATACTGATCACGTGGCTGATCATGCACTGATCACGTTGTGGATCATGCACTGATCACGTGGCTGAGCATACACTGATCACGTGGCTGATCTTGCACTTATCACGTGGCTGATCATACAGAGATTACATGACTGATCATGCACTAATCACGTAGTGGATCATGCACTGATCACGTGACTGATCATGCACTAGTCACGTGGCTATCATGCACTGATCACATGGCTGAACATACACTGATCACGTGACTGATCATGCACTGATCACGTGCCTGATCATGCACTGATTGCGTAAATTAGCATGCAGTTATCTCGTGTCTGAATTGTGCTTATCATGTGACTAATCAAGAACTGATTACGTGGCTGTAATGCACTGATCACGTGACTGTGCACACACTGAAAATATGGATGATCATACACTGATCACTTCACTGATCACGCACTGATCACGTGACTGATCATGCACTGATCACGTGGCTGATCATGCACTGAACACGAAGCTGATCATACTCTGATCACGTGAGTGTGCATGCACTGATCACGTGGGTGATCATGAACTGATCACGTGGCTTATCACACACTGCTCACGTAGCTGATCATGCACTAATTACGTTGTGGATGATGCACTGATCACGTGGCTGATCATACACTGATCACGTGGGTGATCCTGAACTGATCACGTGGCTGATCATACACTGATCACATGAATGATCATGCACTAATCACGTGATGGATCATGCGCTGATCACGTGGCTGATCATACACTGATCACGTGGCTGATCTTGCACTTATCACGTGGCTGATCATACAGTGATTACATGAATGATCATGAACTAATCACGTTGTAGATTATGCACTGATCACATGACTGTGCATGTATTGATCACGTGGCTGAATCATGCAATGAACACGTAGCTGATCATACACTGATCACATTACTGATCATGCACTGTTCACGTGCCTGATCATTCACTGATCACGTGGCTGATCATGCACTGATCACGAAGCTGATCATACCCTGATCACATAACTGTGCATGCACTGATCACGTGGCTGATCATGCACTGATCATGTGGCTGATCATACACTGATCACGTGGCTGAACATACTCTGATCACGTGGTTGATCAGGCACTGATCACGTGGCTGATCATACTCTGAACATGAAGCTGAAAATACACTGATCACGTGACTGCATGCACTGATCACATGGCTATCATGCACTGATCACGTGTTTATCATACACTGATCACGTGACTGCGCATTAACTGAACACATACCTGTTCATGCACTGTTTACGTGGCTATCATGCACTGATCACGTGGCTCATCATGCATTAATCACGTGACTAATCATGCACTGATCTCGTTGCGTATCATGCACTGATCACATGACGGTGCATGAACTGATCACGTGAATATTATACACTGATCAAGTGACAGATCATGTACTAATCACGTGACTGATCATGCACTGACCTCCTGGCTATCATGCACTGATCACGTGGCTGATAATGCACTGATCACTTGACTGATCATGCACTGATCACATGTCTGATTATGCACTACTCACGTGACTGATCATGGACTGATCACGTGACTGATCATGAGTCTGATCATGCACTGATCACGGGCCTGTTCATGCACTGATCACGTGGCTGATCCTGCACTGATCACGAAGCTGATCATACACTGATCATGTGTCTGATCATGCACTGATAAAGTGCTTGATCATGCACTGATCACGTGGCTGAGCATACAGTGATTACATGACTGATCATGCACTAATCACGTTGTGGATCATGCACTGATCACGTGACTGATCATGCACTAGTCACGTGGCTATCATGCACTGATCACGTGGCTGATCATACACTGATCACGTGCCTGATCATGCACTGATCACGTGCCTGATCATGCACTGATCACGTGGCTGATCGTGCACTGATCACAAAGCTGATCATACTCTGATCATGTGAGTGTGCATGCACTGATCACGTGGCTGATCATGCACTGATCACGTGGCTGATCATGCACTGATTGCGTAATTTAGCATGCAGTGATCTCGTGTCTGAATTGTGCTGATCATGTGACTAATCAAGAACTGATCACGTGGCTATAATGCACTGATCACGTGACTGCGCACGCACTGAAAATATGGATGACCATACACTGATCACGTCACTGATCAGGCACTGATCACGTGACTGATCAGGCACTGATCACGTGGCTGATCGTGCACTGATCACAAAGCTGATCATACTCTGATCATGTGAGTGTGCATGCACTGATCACGTGGCTGATCATGCACTGATCACGTGGCTGATCATGCACTGATCACGTGGGTGATCATGAACTGATCACGTGGCTTATCATACACTGCTCACGTGGCTGATCATGCACTAATCACGTTGTGGATGATGCACTGATCACATGGCTGATCATACACTGATCACGTGGGTGATCATGAACTGATCACGTGGCTGATCATACACTGATCACATGAATGATCATGCACTAATCACCTTGTGGACCACGCACTGATCACCTGGCTATCATGCACTAATCACGTAGCTGATCTGGAACAGATCACGTGACTAATCATGCAGTGATCACATCGCTATCATGCACTGATTTCGAGATTGCATATGTACTGATCATATGGATGATCACACACTGATCACGTGACAGATCATGCACTGAACACGTGACTTATCATGCACTGATCACGTGACTGCACATGCACTGATCATGTGACTGAGCATGCACTGATCACGTAGCTGATCATGCACTGATCACGAAGTTGATCATACACTGATCATGTGACTGAGCATGCACTGATCACGTAGCTGATCATGCACTGATCACGAAGTTGATCATACACTGATCACGTGAGTGTGCATGCACTGATCACGTGGCGGATCATGCAATGATCACGTGGCTGATCATGCACTGATCACGTAGCTCTCATGCACTGATCACATGTCAATCATGCCCGGATCCCGAGGCTGATCATGCACTGATCGCGTGACTGATCATGCACTAGTCACCTGGCTATCATGCCTAATCCCGTGGCTGATCATACACTGACCATGCGACTGATCATGCACTGATCTCGTTGCGTATCATGCACTGATCACATGACGGTGCATGAACTGATCACGTGAATATTATACACTGATCAAGTGACAGATCATGTACTAATCACGTGACTGATCATGCACTGATCACGTGGCTATCATGCACTGATCACGTGGCTGATAATGCACTGATCACTTGACTGATCATGCACTGATCACGTGGCTGATCATACTCTGATCACGTGGATGATCATACACTGATCACGTGACTGCATATGCACTGATCACGTGACTGATCAGGCACTGATCACGTGGCTATCATGCACTGATTACGTGGCTTATCATACATTAATCACGTAACTAAATATGCACTGATCACGAAGCCTATCATACACTGATAATATGACTGTGCATGCACTAATCACGTGGATGAGCATGCACTGATCACGTGGCTGAGCATACAGTGATCACGTGACTGTGCATGAACTGATCACTTGGCTGATCATGCACTGATCACGTGACTGCACATGCACTGATCACGTGGCTGATCATACTGTGATCAAGTGGCTGATAATGCACTGATTACGTGGCTGATCATGCACAGATCACGTAGCTATCATGTGCCGATCACATGGCGATCATGCCCTGATCCCGTGGCTGATCATGCACTGATCGCGTGACTGATCATGCACTAGTCACTTGGCTATCATGCACTGATCAGGTGGCTGATATGCACTGATCAGGTGGCTGATATGCACTGATCACGTGGCTGATCATGCACTGATCACGAAGCTGATCATGCAATGATCACGTGGCTGATCATACACTGATCACGTGGCTGATCATGCAATGATCACGTGGCTGATCATGCACTGATCACGTGGGGGATCATGAACTGATCACGTGGCTGCTCATATACTGATCACGTGGCTGATCATGCACTGATCACGTTGTGGATCATGCACTGATCACGTGGCTGAGCATACACTGATCACGTGGCTGATCTTGCACTTATCACGTGGCTGATCATACAGAGATTACATGACTGATCATGCACTAATCACGTAGTGGATCATGCACTGATCACGTGACTGATCATGCACTAGTCACGTGGCTATCATGCACTGATCACATGGCTGAACATACACTGATCACGTGACTGATCATGCACTGATCACGTGCCTGATCATGCACTGATTGCGTAAATTAGCATGCAGTTATCTCGTGTCTGAATTGTGCTTATCATGTGACTAATCAAGAACTGATTACGTGGCTGTAATGCACTGATCACGTGACTGTGCACACACTGAAAATATGGATGATCATACACTGATCACTTCACTGATCACGCACTGATCACGTGACTGATCATGCACTGATCACGTGGCTGATCATGCACTGAACACGAAGCTGATCATACTCTGATCACGTGAGTGTGCATGCACTGATCACGTGGGTGATCATGAACTGATCACGTGGCTTATCACACACTGCTCACGTAGCTGATCATGCACTAATTACGTTGTGGATGATGCACTGATCACGTGGCTGATCATACACTGATCACGTGGGTGATCCTGAACTGATCACGTGGCTGATCATACACTGATCACATGAATGATCATGCACTAATCACGTGATGGATCATGCGCTGATCACGTGGCTGATCATACACTGATCACGTGGCTGATCTTGCACTTATCACGTGGCTGATCATACAGTGATTACATGAATGATCATGAACTAATCACGTTGTAGATTATGCACTGATCACATGACTGTGCATGTATTGATCACGTGGCTGAATCATGCAATGAACACGTAGCTGATCATACACTGATCACATTACTGATCATGCACTGTTCACGTGCCTGATCATTCACTGATCACGTGGCTGATCATGCACTGATCACGAAGCTGATCATACCCTGATCACATAACTGTGCATGCACTGATCACGTGGCTGATCATGCACTGATCATGTGGCTGATCATACACTGATCACGTGGCTGAACATACTCTGATCACGTGGTTGATCAGGCACTGATCACGTGGCTGATCATACTCTGAACATGAAGCTGAAAATACACTGATCACGTGACTGCATGCACTGATCACATGGCTATCATGCACTGATCACGTGTTTATCATACACTGATCACGTGACTGCGCATTAACTGAACACATACCTGTTCATGCACTGTTTACGTGGCTATCATGCACTGATCACGTGGCTCATCATGCATTAATCACGTGACTAATCATGCACTGATCTCGTTGCGTATCATGCACTGATCACATGACGGTGCATGAACTGATCACGTGAATATTATACACTGATCAAGTGACAGATCATGTACTAATCACGTGACTGATCATGCACTGACCTCCTGGCTATCATGCACTGATCACGTGGCTGATAATGCACTGATCACTTGACTGATCATGCACTGATCACATGTCTGATTATGCACTACTCACGTGACTGATCATGGACTGATCACGTGACTGATCATGAGTCTGATCATGCACTGATCACGGGCCTGTTCATGCACTGATCACGTGGCTGATCCTGCACTGATCACGAAGCTGATCATACACTGATCATGTGTCTGATCATGCACTGATAAAGTGCTTGATCATGCACTGATCACGTGGCTGAGCATACAGTGATTACATGACTGATCATGCACTAATCACGTTGTGGATCATGCACTGATCACGTGACTGATCATGCACTAGTCACGTGGCTATCATGCACTGATCACGTGGCTGATCATACACTGATCACGTGCCTGATCATGCACTGATCACGTGCCTGATCATGCACTGATCACGTGGCTGATCGTGCACTGATCACAAAGCTGATCATACTCTGATCATGTGAGTGTGCATGCACTGATCACGTGGCTGATCATGCACTGATCACGTGGCTGATCATGCACTGATTGCGTAATTTAGCATGCAGTGATCTCGTGTCTGAATTGTGCTGATCATGTGACTAATCAAGAACTGATCACGTGGCTATAATGCACTGATCACGTGACTGCGCACGCACTGAAAATATGGATGACCATACACTGATCACGTCACTGATCAGGCACTGATCACGTGACTGATCAGGCACTGATCACGTGGCTGATCGTGCACTGATCACAAAGCTGATCATACTCTGATCATGTGAGTGTGCATGCACTGATCACGTGGCTGATCATGCACTGATCACGTGGCTGATCATGCACTGATCACGTGGGTGATCATGAACTGATCACGTGGCTTATCATACACTGCTCACGTGGCTGATCATGCACTAATCACGTTGTGGATGATGCACTGATCACATGGCTGATCATACACTGATCACGTGGGTGATCATGAACTGATCACGTGGCTGATCATACACTGATCACATGAATGATCATGCACTAATCACCTTGTGGACCACGCACTGATCACCTGGCTATCATGCACTAATCACGTAGCTGATCTGGAACAGATCACGTGACTAATCATGCAGTGATCACATCGCTATCATGCACTGATTTCGAGATTGCATATGTACTGATCATATGGATGATCACACACTGATCACGTGACAGATCATGCACTGAACACGTGACTTATCATGCACTGATCACGTGACTGCACATGCACTGATCATGTGACTGAGCATGCACTGATCACGTAGCTGATCATGCACTGATCACGAAGTTGATCATACACTGATCATGTGACTGAGCATGCACTGATCACGTAGCTGATCATGCACTGATCACGAAGTTGATCATACACTGATCACGTGAGTGTGCATGCACTGATCACGTGGCGGATCATGCAATGATCACGTGGCTGATCATGCACTGATCACGTAGCTCTCATGCACTGATCACATGTCAATCATGCCCGGATCCCGAGGCTGATCATGCACTGATCGCGTGACTGATCATGCACTAGTCACCTGGCTATCATGCCTAATCCCGTGGCTGATCATACACTGACCATGCGACTGATCATGCACTGATCTCGTTGCGTATCATGCACTGATCACATGACGGTGCATGAACTGATCACGTGAATATTATACACTGATCAAGTGACAGATCATGTACTAATCACGTGACTGATCATGCACTGATCACGTGGCTATCATGCACTGATCACGTGGCTGATAATGCACTGATCACTTGACTGATCATGCACTGATCACGTGGCTGATCATACTCTGATCACGTGGATGATCATACACTGATCACGTGACTGCATATGCACTGATCACGTGACTGATCAGGCACTGATCACGTGGCTATCATGCACTGATTACGTGGCTTATCATACATTAATCACGTAACTAAATATGCACTGATCACGAAGCCTATCATACACTGATAATATGACTGTGCATGCACTAATCACCGTGGATGAGCATGCACTGATCACGTGGCTGAGCATACAGTGGAATCACGTGACTGTGCATGAAACTGATCACTTGGCTGATCATGCACTGATCACGTGACTGCACATGCACTGATCACGTGGCTGATCATACTGTGATCAAGTGGCTGATAATGCACTGATTACGTGGCTGATCATGCACAGATCACGTAGCTATCATGTGCCGATCACATGGCGATCATGCCCTGATCCCGTGGCTGATCATGCACTGATCGCGTGACTGATCATGCACTAGTCACTTGGCTATCATGCACTGATCAGGTGGCTGATATGCACTGATCAGGTGGCTGATATGCACTGATCACGTGGCTGATCATGCACTGATCACGAAGCTGATCATGCAATGATCACGTGGCTGATCATACACTGATCACGTGGCTGATCATGCAATGATCACGTGGCTGATCATGCACTGATCACGTGGGGGATCATGAACTGATCACGTGGCTGCTCATATACTGATCACGTGGCTGATCATGCACTGATCACGTTGTGAATGATGCACTGATCACATGGCTGAGCATACACTGATCACGTGGCTGATCTTGCACTTATCACGTGGCTGATCATACAGAGATTACATGACTGATCATGCACTAATCACGTAGTGGATCATGCACTGATCACGTGACTGATCATGCACTAGTCACGTGGCTATCATGCACTGATCACATGGCTGAACATACACTGATCACGTGACTGATCATGCACTGATCACGTGCCTGATCATGCACTGATTGCGTAAATTAGCATGCAGTTATCTCGTGTCTGAATTGTGCTTATCATGTGACTAATCAAGAACTGATTACGTGGCTGTAATGCACTGATCACGTGACTGTGCACACACTGAAAATATGGATGATCATACACTGATCACTTCACTGATCACGCACTGATCACGTGACTGATCATGCACTGATCACGTGGCTGATCATGCACTGAACACGAAGCTGATCATACTCTGATCATGTGAGTGTGCATGCACTGATCACGTGGCTGATCATGCACTGATCACGTGGCTGATCATGCACTGATTGCGTAATTTAGCATGCAGTGATCTCGTGTCTGAATTGTGCTGATCATGTGACTAATCAAGAACTGATCACGTGGCTATAATGCACTGATCACGTGACTGTGCACGCACTGAAAATATGGATGACCATACACTGATCACGTCACTGATCAGGCACTGATCACGTGACTGATCAGGCACTGATCACGTGGCTGATCGTGCACTGATCACAAAGCTGATCATACTCTGATCATGTGAGTGTGCATGCACTGATCACGTGGCTGATCATGCACTGATCACGTGGCTGATCATGCACTGATCACGTGGGTGATCATGAACTGATCACGTGGCTTATCATACACTGCTCACGTGGCTGATCATGCACTAATCACGTTGTGGATGATGCACTGATCACATGGCTGATCATACACTGATCACGTGGGTGATCATGAACTGATCACGTGGCTGATCATACACTGATCACATGAATGATCATGCACTAATCACCTTGTGGACCACGCACTGATCACCTGGCTATCATGCACTAATCACGTAGCTGATCTGGAACAGATCACGTGACTAATCATGCAGTGATCACATCGCTATCATGCACTGATTTCGAGATTGCATATGTACTGATCATATGGATGATCACACACTGATCACGTGACAGATCATGCACTGAACACGTGACTTATCATGCACTGATCACGTGACTGCACATGCACTGATCATGTGACTGAGCATGCACTGATCACGTAGCTGATCATGCACTGATCACGAAGTTGATCATACACTGATCATGTGACTGAGCATGCACTGATCACGTAGCTGATCATGCACTGATCACGAAGTTGATCATACACTGATCACGTGAGTGTGCATGCACTGATCACGTGGCGGATCATGCAATGATCACGTGGCTGATCATGCACTGATCACGTAGCTCTCATGCACTGATCACATGTCAATCATGCCCGGATCCCGAGGCTGATCATGCACTGATCGCGTGACTGATCATGCACTAGTCACCTGGCTATCATGCCTAATCCCGTGGCTGATCATACACTGACCATGCGACTGATCATGCACTGATCTCGTTGCGTATCATGCACTGATCACATGACGGTGCATGAACTGATCACGTGAATATTATACACTGATCAAGTGACAGATCATGTACTAATCACGTGACTGATCATGCACTGATCACGTGGCTATCATGCACTGATTCACGTGGCTGATAATGCACTGATCACTTGACTGATCATGCACTGATCACGTGGCTGATCATACTCTGATCACGTGGATGATCATACACTGATCACGTGACTGCATATGCACTGATCACGTGACTGATCAGGCACTGATCACGTGGCTATCATGCACTGATTACGTGCTTATCATACATTAATCACGTAACTAAATATGCACTGATCACGAAGCCTATCATACACTGATAATATGACTGTGCATGCACTAATCACGTGGATGAGCATGCACTGATCACGTGGCTGAGCATACAGTGATCACGTGACTGTGCATGAACTGATCACTTGGCTGATCATGCACTGATCACGTGACTGCACATGCACTGATCACGTGGCTGATCATACTGTGATCAAGTGGCTGATAATGCACTGATTACGTGGCTGATCATGCACAGATCACGTAGCTATCATGTGCCGATCACATGGCGATCATGCCCTGATCCCGTGGCTGATCATGCACTGATCGCGTGACTGATCATGCACTAGTCACTTGGCTATCATGCACTGATCAGGTGGCTGATATGCACTGATCAGGTGGCTGATATGCACTGATCACGTGGCTGATCATGCACTGATCACGAAGCTGATCATGCAATGATCACGTGGCTGATCATACACTGATCACGTGGCTGATCATGCAATGATCACGTGGCTGATCATGCACTGATCACGTGGGGGATCATGAACTGATCACGTGGCTGCTCATATACTGATCACGTGGCTGATCATGCACTGATCACGTTGTGAATGATGCACTGATCACATGGCTGAGCATACACTGATCACGTGGCTGATCTTGCACTTATCACGTGGCTGATCATACAGAGATTACATGACTGATCATGCACTAATCACGTAGTGGATCATGCACTGATCACGTGACTGATCATGCACTAGTCACGTGGCTATCATGCACTGATCACATGGCTGAACATACACTGATCACGTGACTGATCATGCACTGATCACGTGCCTGATCATGCACTGATTGCGTAAATTAGCATGCAGTTATCTCGTGTCTGAATTGTGCTTATCATGTGACTAATCAAGAACTGATTACGTGGCTGTAATGCACTGATCACGTGACTGTGCACACACTGAAATATGGATGATCATACACTGATCACTTCACTGATCACGCCACTGATCACGTGACTGATCATGCACTGATCACGTGGCTGATCATGCACTGAACACGAAGCTGATCATACTCTGATCACGTGAGTGTGCATGCACTGATCACGTGGGTGATCATGAACTGATCACGTGGCTTATCACACACTGCTCACGTAGCTGATCATGCACTAATTACGTTGTGGATGATGCACTGATCACGTGGCTGATCATACACTGATCACGTGGGTGATCCTGAACTGATCACGTGGCTGATCATACACTGATCACATGAATGATCATGCACTAATCACGTGATGGATCATGCGCTGATCACGTGGCTGATCATACACTGATCACGTGGCTGATCTTGCACTTATCACGTGGCTGATCATACAGTGATTACATGAATGATCATGAACTAATCACGTTGTAGATTATGCACTGATCACATGACTGTGCATGTATTGATTCACGTGGCTGAATCATGCAATGAACACGTAGCTGATCATACACTGATCACATTACTGATCATGCACTGTTCACGTGCCTGATCATTCACTGATCACGTGGCTGATCATGCACTGATCACGAAGCCTGATCATACCCTGATCACATAACTGTGCATGCACTGATCACGTGGCTGATCATGCACTGATTCATGTGGCTGATCATACACTGATCACGTGCTGAAACATACTCTGATCACGTGGCTGATCAGGCACTGATCACGTGGCTGATCATACTCTGAACATGAAGCTGAAAATACACTGATCACGTGACTGCATGCACTGATCACATGGCTATCATGCACTGATCACGTGTTTATCATACACTGATCAACGTGACTGCGCATTAACTGAACACATACCTGTTCATGCACTGTTTACGTGGCTATCATGCACTGATCACGTGGCTCATCATGCATTAATCACGTGACTAATCATGCACTGATCTCGTTGCCGTATCATGCACTGATCACATGACGTGCATGAACTGATTCACGTGAATATTATACACTGATCAAGTGACAGATCATGTTACTAATCACGTGACTGATCCATGCACTGACCACCTGGCTATCATGCACTGATCACGTGGCTGATAATGCACTGATCACTTGACTGATCATGCACTGATCACCATGTCTGATTATGCACTACTCACGTGACTGATCATGGACTGATCACGTGACTGATCATGAGTCTGATTCATGCACTGATCACGGGCCTGTTCATGCACTGATCACGTGGCTGATCCTGCACTGATCACGGAAGCTGATCATACACTGATCACGTGACTGTGCATGCAATGATCACTTGGTTGATCATGTACTGATCACGTGGCTGATCTGCACTGATAACCTGGCTATCATCCACTGATCATGTGAGTGATCATGCACTCTTCACGTGCATGATCATGCACTGATCACGTGTCTTAGCATGCACTAACCATGTTGCTGATCATGCAATGGTCAGGTGGCTATCATGCACTGTTTACCTGGCTGATCATGCACTGATCACATGGCTGTAATACACTGGCCTCTTGACTGTGCATGCCACTGGATCATGTGGATGATTATAACAGATCACGTGACTGATCATGCACTGATCATGTGGTCTGATTCATGCACTGATAAAGTGCTTGATCATGCACTGATCAGGTTGGCTGAGCATACAGTGATTACATGAACTGATCATGCACAAATCACGTTGTGGATCATGCACTGATCACGTGACTGATCATGCACTAGTCACGTGGCTATCATGCACTGATCACGTGGCTGATTCATACACTGATCACGTGCCTGATCATGCACTGATCACGTGCCTGATCATGCACTGATTGCGTAATTTAGCATGCAGTGGATCTCGTGTCTGAATTGTTGCTGATCATGTGACTAATCAAGAACTGATCACGTGGCTATAATGGCACTGATCACGTGACTGCGCACGCCACTGAAAATATGGATGACCATACACTGATCCACGTCACTGATCAGGCACTGATCACGTGACTGATCATGCACTGATCACGTGGCTGATCGTGCACTGATCACAAAGCTGATCATACTTCTGATCACGTGAGTGTGCATGCACTGATCACCGTGGCTGATCATGCACTGATCACGTGGCTGATCATGCACTGATCACGTTGGGGGGTTGGGGAATTCCCCAATGGGAACTGATTCACGTGCCTGATCATTGCACTGATTGCGTAATTTAGCATGCAGTGATCTCGTGTCTGAATTGTGCTGATCATGTGACTAATCAAGAACTGATCACGTGGCTATAATGCACTGATCACGTGACTGCGCACGCCCACTGAAAATATGGATGGACCATGTACACTGATCACGTCACTGATCAGGCACTGATCACGTGACTGATCATGCACTGATCACGTGGCTGATCGTGCACTGATCACAAGCTGATTCATACTCCTGATCACGTGAGTGTGCATGCACTGAGTCACGTGGCTTAATCATACACTGCTCACTTGGCTGATCTGCACTAATCACGTTGCTGGATGATGCACTGATCACATGGCTGATCATACACTGATCAGGTGGGGGGGTGGGGATTTCAATGAACTGATCACGTGGCTGATCATACACTGATCCCAATGAATGCATCATGCACTAATCACGTTGTGGATCATTGCACTGATCACCTGGCTATCATGCACTAATCACGTAGCTGATCTGGAACAGATCATGTGGACTAATCATGCAGTGATCACGTCGCTATCATGCACTGATTTCGAGATTGGCATATGCACTGATCATATGGATGATCACACACTGATCTACGTGGACAGATCATGCACTGAACACGTGACTGCACAATTGCACTGGATCCATGTGACTGAGCATGCACTGTCCACCGTAGGCTGATCATGCACTGAACACGTGACTGGACATGCACTGATCATGTGACTGAGCATGCACTGATCACGTAGCTGATCATGCACTGATCACGAAGTTGATCATACACTGATCACGTGAGTGTGCATGCACTGATCACGTGGCGGATCATGCAATGATCACGTGGCTGATCATGCACTGATCACGTAGCTCTCATGCACTGATCACATGTCAATCATGCCCGGATCCCGAGGCTGATCATGCACTGATCGCGTGACTGATCATGCACTAGTCACCTGGCTATCATGCCTAATCCGTGGCTGATCATACACTGACCATGCGACTGATCATGCACTGATCTCGTTGCGTATCATGCACTGATCACATGACGGTGCATGAACTGATCACGTGAATATTATACACTGATCAAGTGACAGATCATGTACTAATCACGTGACTGATCATGCACTGATCACGTGGCTATCATGCACTGATCACGTGGCTGATAATGCACTGATCACTTGACTGATCATGCACTGATCGTGGCTGATCATACTCTGATCACGTGGATGATCATACACTGATCACGTGACTGCATATGCACTGATCACGTGACTGATCAGGCACTGATCACGTGGCTATCATGCACTGATTACGTGGCTTATCATACATTAATCACGTAACTAAATATGCACTGATCAACGAAGCCTATCATACACTGATAATATGACTGTGCATGCACTAATCACGTGGATGAGCATGCACTGATCACGTGGCTGAGCATACAGTGATCACGTGACTGTGCATGAACTGATCACTTGGCTGATCATGCACTGATCACGTGACTGCACATGCACTGATCACGTGGCTGATAATGCACTGATTACGTGGCTGATCATGCACAGAATCACGTAGCTATCATGTGCCGATCCACATGGCGATCATGCCCTGATCCGTGGTGATCATGCACTGATCGCGTGACTGATCATGCACTAGTCACTTGGCTATCATGCACTGATCAGGTGGCTGATATGCACTGATCAGGTGGCTGATATGCACTGATCACGTGGCTGATCATGCACTGATCACGAAGCTGATCATGCAATGATCACGTGGCTGATCATACACTGATCACGTGGCTGATCATGCAATGATCACGTGGCTGATCATGCACTGATCACGTGGGGGATCATGAACTGATCACGTGGCTGCTCATATACTGATCACGTGGCTGATCATGCACTGATCACGTTGTGGATCATGCACTGATCACGTGGCTGAGCATACACTGATCACGTGGCTGATCTTGCACTTATCACGTGGCTGATCATACAGAGATTACATGACTGATCATGCACTAATCACGTAGTGGATCATGCACTGATCACGTGACTGATCATGCACTAGTCACGTGGCTATCATGCACTGATCACATGGCTGAACATACACTGATCACGTGACTGATCATGCACTGATCACGTGCCTGATCATGCACTGATTGCGTAAATTAGCATGCAGTTATCTCGTGTCTGAATTGTTGCTTTATCATGTGACTAATCAAGAACTGATTACGTGGCTGTAATGCACTGATCACGTGACTGTGCACCACACTGAAAATATGGATGATCATACACTGATCACTTCACTGATCACGCACTGATCACGTGACTGATCATGCACTGATCACGTGGCTGGATCATGCACTGAACACGAAGCTGATCATACTCTGATCACGTGAGTGTGCATGCACTGATCACGTGGGTGATCATGAACTGATCACGTGGCTATCACACACTGCTCACGTAGCTGATCATGCACTAATTACGTTGTGGATGATGCACTGATTCACGTGGCCTGATCATACACTGATCACGTGGTGATCCCTGAACTGATCACGTGGCTGATCCATACACTGATCACATGAATGATCATGCACTAATCACTGTGATGGATCATGCGCTGATCACGTGGCTGATCATACACTGATCACGTGGCTGATCTTGCACTTATCACGTGGCTGATCATACAGTGATTACATGAATGATCATGAACTAATCACGTTGTAGATTATGCACTGATCACATGACTGTGCATGTATTGATCACGTGGCTGAATCATGCAATGAACACGTAGCTGATCATACACTGATCACATTACTGATCATGCACTGTTCACGTGCCTGATCATTCACTGATCACGTGGCTGATCATGCACTGATCACGAAGCTGATCATACCCTGATCACATAACTGTGCATGCACTGATCACGTGGCTGATCATGCACTGATCATGTGGCTGATCATACACTGATCACGTGGCTGAACATACTCTGATCACGTGGTTGATCAGGCACTGATCACGTGGCTGATCATACTCTGAACATGAAGCTGAAAATACACTGATCACGTGACTGCATGCACTGATCACATGGCTATCATGCACTGATCACGTGTTTATCATACACTGATCACGTGACTGCGCATTAACTGAACACATACCTGTTCATGCACTGTTTACGTGGCTATCATGCACTGATCACGTGGCTCATCATGCATTAATCACGTGACTAATCATGCACTGATCTCGTTGCGTATCATGCACTGATCACATGACGGTGCATGAACTGATCACGTGAATATTATACACTGATCAAGTGACAGATCATGTACTAATCACGTGACTGATCATGCACTGACCTCCTGGCTATCATGCACTGATCACGTGGCTGATAATGCACTGATCACTTGACTGATCATGCACTGATCACATGTCTGATTATGCACTAC
>NW_020190798.1:0-31356 GCF_002263795.3 Bos taurus | reverse complement strand
GCTCGTTCTCAGCCAACTTGGAGAAAGACATGACACCTTATCAGCACTGCAGTAAAGTTTTCTCTAAGATGCCTGCCCTGTAGGGAACAATTTGAACATATTCTGAACTTCAGTTGTGCTTGCAAGTAATTTTGTCAGGAGAAAAGAGTTGGTGAAAGAAAGCACAGCTGACCCCAGAGGAAACTAACCAGGCGGGAAAACACAGAAACACAAGCTTAAACACACAATAAACATTAAACCTGACTGAGGACATTGCGGGAAGTGTCCTAGTTCATGCTCTATTTGTCCACACTTAATTGAGTGTGCTCAGTTAAGACACTCTGTGTCTAGAGTGCGCTGTCATTCTTGGCTAATTTAAAATATAGTGTATTAATAGGAAATTGGAGGCATAATAAGGCAAACAGATCAGGAGACGACTGTCATCGAGAAAGAGTTGATGACTTAAAGTGCCCAAGAGGAGGGACAGGCCACGCCACTGGGCCACACGGGAAAGGATCAGCCTTGTCCGGAGAGGGAGGGAGGGGAACTCAGCACAGGGGCCTTTACTGTGACTCCTCAGGAGGGAACAGTGAGCTGGGTGCGCAGGCTCAGGACTGGCTGGTGCGCGTGATGTTAGCGGCCATCCTCGGTGTCTGGCTCTGGGTGACAAGGGAAGGGGACAGTGGCCCGGAGCGCAGCTTAAATGTCACCTCCTCAGAGACACGTCCCCGTGTGCATCTGCGGTGACAGCTCCCCCATGTCTCCTACCCTTACCACCTCGGTCCTTCACAGCACCAGGGCCGGCCCTGTCTGCACCCGCTGGGGCTCATCACCCATTCATCCTCGGGCCCCAGGACTCTTCTCCTCCCCGCCCCTCTCTGCCCCAGCCCCCCCATCCCGCTGTGCCATTTCCCGCCCTTCACTCCATGGAGCTGATTCTTCTACAAGCTGTTCTGTTTATTCCTTATCTGGTTCCACAGCGTCAGCTTTGCGGGAGCAGCAGAATCCTTTCTTTTTAAAGTGTGGTGGTTTTCTGTCTTACTCTCCTCTTGAATGTCAAGGACTGTGAGGTGTCGTGGCTGGGTCCCTGCCCCCAGCACAGGCCTGGCACAGAGCACATGCGCTCTCAGCATTTGGGAAGAACCAGCAGTGGTAAGCCTTGTTGCTGCCCCCGGGGGACTGTTAAAAACAAGACAACAGCCCCAGAGGAGTTGCCTAGTTAGGAACCATGCTAGCAAAATAGACGACGTAAATGCAGTTTTGGCTCTTCCAGAAATGAAATCTTGAACCAGTCAGCCAGGAATCTTCTGATTATCACTAGTTAAGTCATCTGCCTGAGAAAGCTTTCCAGCCTCTAATGGAAAGTAACCTCACAGTAACCACTTGGATTCTTTGCCCAGTACAACTTCCTTGTTCCTGATCCCTTATGCCTATAAAAGTCTTTTATTTTGTGCAACTCCTCAGAGTTTCTAACTGCTAAATTGGATGCTGCCTGATTCATAAATCTTTAAATAAAGGCACTAAGATTTTAAAATTTTACTCAGTTGAATTTTATTTTAATAGGGCATATAGCTTATTTTGGAGAAGGCAATGGCATCCCACTCCAGTACTCTTGCCTGGAAAATCCCATGGATGGAGGAGCCTGGTGGGCTGCAGTCCATGTGGTGCTAAGAGTCGGACATGACTGAGCGACTTCACTTTGATTTTTCAAATGGCAACCCACCCCAGTGTTCTTGCCTGGAGAACACTGCAGGAAGTGTCATAAGACGTATATCCCTGGGACATGCAGGAAGTGTCATATGTGACGCATATCCCTGGGACACGCATCACAAGAGGGCATGTCCCAGGGATGGGGGAGCCTGGTGGGCTGCCGTCTATGGGGCCGCACAGAGTTGGACACGACTGAAGTGACTTAGCAGCAGCATAGCTTATTTTAAGATTATATTTGGCTTTTAAGAGATTGTTATAGATTCAATTGAGCTTACTAGGAACGCTGTTGGATTCAGGATCTCCGAAGAAGATTTAGCTTCAGGACCAGGGACCAGGATTGATCACTCAAGAGCATTTGTGTAGCAGAGTTTCATGACAGTGGGAAAAGGTCAGAGAAAGCTTCTGACATGGACAGCAGAAGGGGGTGGGGAGTGCCCCCCTTGCTAGTGTTAGCAAGGGAGGTATATACTTTTTAAATTAGTTACTACAATAAATCAAAAGAATGTCTCAGGTTTGTGAAAGTTTTACCAGACCCACTCCCACAATTAGCATTTTAGGATAACAGGATTAGATTTTAACAGAAAGATCCTACCAGACCCATTCCCATAATATACATTCTAAGATGTCAGGATTAATCAGAAGGTTTTTAGGAAGGAGAAACTGTCCTCAAGCAGGATACATTGTTGTTATATGATCCCTAGTACAGAGTTTAAGTGGCTCAGATGGGAAAGCATCTGCCTACAATGTGGGAGACCTGGGCTGGATCCCTGGGTTGGGAAGATCCCCTGGAGAAGGAAACAGCAACCCACTCCAGTACTCTTGCCTGGAAAATCCCATGGACAAAGGAGCCTGGTAGGCTACAGTCCATGGGGTTGCAGAGTCAGGCATGACCGAGCAACTTCACTTTCTTTCACAGAGTTTAAACTCAGTTGTGTAATCATCAGTTCTGGGCCTAAAGAAAGAAAGAAACAAAAACAAAAACAAATGTCTTAAGTGACTAAGACTAAGGAATGTAGAGAGAGAAAAAAAAAAAAGATGTTTGTCCTTTCCTCCTCCTTGAGAACTCCAGACCCTCTCTCCTCAGCTTCCCCCAGACTTCTTATCAACCTGCCTAGGAACTGACTCTCACTTTGAGCACCTCTTCAGCCTGTGAGCTCCATGAGAACATCAGGCCAGAAAGATAAAAGACCTTGAGTAAATGTTATGATGACTGAATAACTGTACAGATAAAATGATTAAACAGAGTCCATGAGAAGGTTACATTCACTGAAGATTAGCTTTTTCTTCCTCCTCCCTCCCTGTTTCCAGAACAGAAGTTCAAGGGATTTATATCACCCTCACCTCATAAGGAACTCCAGTGGTCTGGGTGAGTTTTATCTTTTCTCTATTTGTACACTGGAAGACATTTCATGACTGTACCCCCAAAAATTGAGAAAATTACTACTTGAGGGGCAGGGACCCTCCATGTTGTCTGAGTCAAAACAGAACAATATGTGAACACAGGATATTGAGGAGGTGGCTGGGCCCCTGGGCAGCTGGAAGGAGGGAGACAAAGGCAGAGGGGTGCTGTTTCCTCCTCCCTCCTCCCAACATGACACACTTGTCCCTCTTTGTACTTAATCAATCTGATCCTGATTATCTGGAGATTGACATGTCTGCTGGCAGATGGTGTGGTCTTAGGTCACAGCATTAAGGCCACCAGACCTCAGTTCTGAGCTGTTTGCCAGACCTAGGACGAGTCTTCAGCGTCTTAGATCTGCTGTTTTATCCCTGAGCATTGACAGCGGTACCACCTATGTGAGGGCCAGAGGCAGAGGCGTCGGCACTTGGGATTGGTCACTGAAAGGCTGCAGCCCCGTGAAGGCTGCCCCTAGAACCCCAGCTGGAACACGAGTGGTATGTGCAATATCTGGATGAAGCAGTGAAGATGTCAGCGAGAGACACGCAGTTGGTGCCAGGACAGCATTGAATTAGAGCACTGGGCTTTTCTCCACTCACTTCCAGACGGTCAGGCCCTATTGCCACTGGCCACATACCCTGAGTGATAACCATCTCCTGGGAACTCCAAGTCACAGCCTGGTGGCTGGGCCTCCACAGGGCTGAAGGATGTGTCAGGAGCGGTTTGCCCACAGATGCTGGGCACCCCAGGGCTCTGACAGGGGCTGGTGAGGCTGGCATGGCAGGGCCCCACAGCACAGGGTATTGGGGTGCCTGGTTGGGGCTGCCATCAGCTAGGGCCATGCCACCATGAAGGCCCCTGGTAATTTCTGAGCTCAGAAGCTAAAGCAAGGTTGAGCCTGACTAGTACTTGGTTGCAAGACCAGCTGGAAAGACCAGGTGCTGTGGACTTTCCCGCTTGTCTCTCCTTTCATCTCTCTCACCCTTGGCCACCCTTGGTCTCTTCTTTGGCCATTGGGAGGTGGACCTATTGTTTAGCCTTGGCCTGAGTGGGTGCTGTGGGGGTTCTGACAATGGGCAGCACAGTTGGGCTGCCGTCCTCTGTGCTTGCTGGCCGCTCTGGGTTGGTGGGCAGGTTGAGTGCCTACAGGAAGGCAGTACTTTATGCCATGGAACTGTGTGCATAAAATGGTTCTAATGGTGACATTGGACCTCTGTGTATTTTCCACATTTAAAGAACTGTAGCACGTCTGTGTGTGTGTGTGTGTGTGTGTGTGCATGTGTAAAAGACAGGAAAATTCTGAAGCCAAACAAAAAATTGGATCACATGATAAAATATGAATGAGCTTCAAAAACATGACACTGTGTAAGAAACCGGACCTAAATGGCCACAGTTGTACAAAGCCATGTGCTTGAAATACACTGAATAGGCTATTCCATGAGGATGAAAGAGTGAGGAATGTGGAATTTAAGTGACTGATTAAGGAACATTAGGTGTCTTTGTAGGGAGATAAAATATAAAATCTTCTGGATCAGATAGTGATGATGGCTACACAACTATATAAATAGGCAATCACTAAAATATAGTGCTCAAAGGAGAATTTTTGGGTATATGATATATATTTCAACTTAAAATGATTAATTTGAATTTTTTTTCAAAAATAACAAAACCCACATATTATTCTCAGTGCTTTATTTGGTTCTCACTCTAAGCTCTGTAGACATAAACAAACATGCCTGTGTCTGTGTGTGCATGCTCAGTCGTGTTTGACTCTTTGTGACCCCACGGCCTGCAGATAGCCAGGCTCCTCTGTTCATGGAATTTTCCAGGCAAGAATACTGGAGTGGGTGGCCATTTCCTACTCCAGGATATTTTCCTGATCCTTCACTGTTTCTTCAGAATTTGTCTCCAGAGCAAGGAGTCAGCCACCACCACTCGCCTAGGCTGAGACTCAGGGCACACAGAGGAGTGGGGACATGCTCTGGTGGGAAAGAAGGAAAGCGTGTCCTGCTCAGAGCGTGTAATATGGGGAAGCCAGAGGCAGGCTGGCAGGAAGAGGGCCGTCCCAGGTGACAGCTTAGATGAGATTTGGCTTCCCCCATTTGGTACTAAATTGAAAGGAAGAAAAATAAGGAAGGTGACAGTCACTGACCATGCACTGAATCCTGGAGCCCACTGCTGCAGGGGCTGGGGTCTGGTTTTCCAGGTCGGTTGCTGCAGGGCAGGACCTCGTGGCTGGAAGGAGAGGGTCCCCAACTTCCCAGTGTGTTAAGAAAGTTCTTCACTTCGACATCCTTCTCTGGTCGTCTTCAATTGGATACTCTGTGGATAAACTTGAAACAGTGTTTCTGAAATTAATTGCAAACAAAGGTAATAATTACGTTATTGTTGAGTAACAATGATAATGGTGATTTTCATTATAATTAATTTCAAGATTTCTCATTGAATACCTACATTACAATACAAATATTAACAAAAACCCCCAACAACCTGTCGGGCCATCTGGTCGACCTCGCCACAGCAGCCACCAATCTGTCAGCTTTGTGATTCTCACACAGATGTATCCGTGTCTCATACCCGGGAAACACAGCGCCTCCACACGGACACCATCCTTTCCACTTCTGAGCCCGAGGAGAATAGAAGGGACTCCTGGCGCCCCTGGAATAGGTGCAGCCCGACCTGCAGGAAACCCGTCTGCGGAGTCCTGAGCACGTCACCGGGAACCGTGGCCGCCTGGGGGACGACCGTGAAGGCAGCGGGACGACCGTTCCCCCAAGGAGGCAAGGAAGCGTTCCGGCGCACTTCGGGGAGGAGGACGGGCGGCCCGTGGTCCCTTGCGGTGCCTCCGGTTCTGGACACCAGGGCCGGCCCTCTCCGGGGAGAGGACACACGTTTGTGAATCGGGACTATCGGGGTCCATGGGGGAGGCTGGGAAGACTGGACATGTCTGCGTGCGTCCGTGTGGTCCGCACCTCCGGGCGCGTGGGAAACATGGAGAAGGTGTAACCCCGCGGACGCCGGCGCCGTGACCTTTCCTGCTCGCGCTCAGCTGCCCGGCGGTGCCCGCGGGCAGAAGGGGCCCCGCGGCGCGCTGGTCCACCCGGCCGGGCAGCGACACCGACCGCCGCCGCCCGCCCAGGCCGCGGACCTGCAGCCCGAATCTCCGGAGACAGCAGGCTCTTCCCGGGTCTCACGGCACCGGGAGCGTTGCCGCTGTCACCCCCGGCCTCTGGAGCTCTGCCCCGGGCTCGGCGGCCGAACCTTCGCGGGAGTCGCCAACGTTCCCCAGGAAGGGACCGGCTCACGGCGGCCGCTGGGTGGCTCCCGACGGGCGGCGCACACGGCCCCGGGCGGACCCCGACCGCCGGGCCGCCCTGACGCCCCGCTTGTCCCGCGCGTCCGCCTGGGAGCCGGCTCCCGGCCCGGCAGGGCGCGGAGACCCAGACACCAGACGGGAGGGCGGGAGCTGGGAAGACCTCCCCGGGCAGCTGCGGGAGAAGGCGCGCTCCTCAGCGATTCCCGAGGCTGGGCCCCAGGCGGCCCAGAGGGCAGGCCCTGCTCCCGGGCGGACTTAGGAATTTAGTGAGACTTAGACTGTGTGGACTGTAAAACTGAAACCATGAAAGGACTGGGTAAAATCATGTATGAATGATTTTTATTCTGTGGAATAGAAAGAGTGGAATCATGACACAACATTTGTTTTAAAACAGTCTCTTCAGAAGCCATCAAAGAAATGAATGATAAACAGCCATAGATCACCTTTTCATATTCCACACGGAAGGTCCAAGATAACAACTCAGCGTGGGAGGAACATTTGTGCAAATACTTGTGTACTAAGATTGTTGATATTAGTATCACTCAGTATAAAAACAGAACATTCAGGAAACAGCCATTAAGACGGATCTGGGAAGGAAATTTGTATCGGTACTGACTTGGAAAGATCTGTATGATGAATTGTTGGATAAAATAGCCAAGTTATAGGATTTCCACTGGTGCTAAAAGAAAAAAATATATATACATTTGTACATTTATCTTTTAAACGAACTGAGATGGAAAGGCAAATGAATTAGAACAGCTAAAGCAGCTTTATAAAAAGAATACAATCTTTCGCATAGCTTGGCACCTGGTGCCAGAAAGAAGTGTCTTCAGAAACCAAGATGAGCCACACCGCCTGCTTTTCTGCCTCCTCCTCCTGTGGCCTCCAGGCAGGCAGCTGGCATCCTAGCCCCTTAAAGTCACTGCTCCACTCAGACAGACGCAGATCCAAGGAGGGGTTGGTATGACCTTGGCTCTGCAGACTTGGGCTCCTCAGCCTCTTGCCTCATCCTGGGAGCCCCCAGCCAGTCAGTCATCACCCCAGTCTTCCCCACCAGAGGCGACTGGCCCCACTCTGCAGGGGGCAGCCCTTGTCTCTATGAGCTCTGAGCTGTTTTCCCAAAGGAAGGATTTTCCCTTTGCACCGCAGGTATGAAGCAAGGGGATAACTGACTTTTTGCACCTGGACCCATCGTACACTTTGTCCTCACATCTGGCCCTAATTATCCCCATGAGGGTAGAAGAAGGCCGTTCCCTTTACATAGGAGGTGTGAGTCAATGGGACGCCTGAGCTTTCACATCTGGACCTTTCATGCACATTTGGTATGCACTCAGCTCCTGAAGACACAAGACAGAGACAGGGTTAGGCCTCTTAGCGTGGTGTGGCCATTGCTTCCATAAAATATCCAGGGTCTCTAAGCAGCACCAGGGAGGCAAGAATAAAGAAGCATGCAATCATTCAAGCCACACACACACACACACACACACGGAGAGACTATAGAATCCACCTGATCCTAAGGGAAAATGCAACTCTGGAATCAACCACGTCAATGTGTCATGCAGAAGATAATCTAAATGACCTGATTCTATAACAAATTTTCAATTATTAATAAATATTTGCTGTCCTTGTGTTTATTCTGAGATTACTGAGAGTAACATGGCCAGTTTTACATTACTTAAAAAAGATTTATTTCATGGGGCAAAATTTAATAAAACTTTACTTTTCTTCAAGTAAAACTCCAGCATACAGTAATTAAAATACTACTTTCCTGAGCCAGAGCTGGCAAGTTTTTCTAAAGGGCAGATAGTAGATATTTTAGACTGTCATATGACCTCTGCTGCATCTACTCAATTCTGTTATTGCAGCAGGAAAGCAGTCTTAGATATCTTTATAGACACTGAAATTTGACAGCCATATAATTCATATGTCTCACAAAACTTTATAACATTTAAAATAATAAAAATCATTCTCAGCTTTTAGGTCCAACCAGCACAGGTTGTGGTAGAATTTGACCCAGGGGATGTAGGATGCTATGGCCTGATCTATAAAACCACAGTGGAACTGTGAGGGGAAGCATGCTGACTGAAACCGCCCACCCTGGCCAGGCACCACAATAACCATTTGCATGAGTTGTTTTATGACAGGAGGTCCTGGTAAGGAACAGGGAACTAACAAGCCTCCAGCAACTGGAAGAGTTCGGGAAAGGTCAAAAGGAGACATCACAGGTCCGACCACCTCCCAGAATCCTTCTCTCTGGCATCCATCTTGGCTGAACCAAGATGTGCACCAGCAGGAAGGACTCTGAGTCAGAATGATTGGCTAAAGACAACCCAAAAACTAATCCCATCACCGTAAAACCCGAGACTGTGAGCCATGTGGCAGAGCTGTTCTGGGTTCCCTTACCCTACTGCTCTCCATGCGGGTGCCCTTTCCCAATAAAATCTCTGGCTTTGTCAGACATGTGTCTCCTCAGACAATTCACTTCCGAGTGTTCGACAGGAGCCCAGTTTCGGGCCCTGGAAGGGTCCCCCTTCCTGCAACAGTACCACCTGATGTGGAACACCCACTTTGTTCTCAGGAATCAGTGACCTGTAAGGATGTGGTTGTGAGCTTCATCCAAAAAGACCAGCCCTGTCTTGTGATGCTGGAGACATCAGTCATCTGTGGGTGAGACTGTCACTATTTAATAGAGAATCACCCAGAACAGCTTGGCCGGAGTCAACTCTCATCCCCACCCCCCACCTCTTCTAAGGCTCACATTTACCTGAAGGACATTTTTAACAAATTATATTTTAAACTAGCCCTGAAAGAGAAGACACTTTTCAGACAAGCACAAATGAATAAATGAATTATAAAACTTACTACAATGTTCTCAAGCAGTTTAATATTTCACTATATGGTTTTTTTCTCTATAAACTAGCAAGTTCCATAAGGGTGAAGGACATCTAAGAAATTACATAAACAAGATCAGAGCCCTGGGAAGTCCTAAATATCTGTCTCCTTGAACTGAGAGCTTAGGGCAAAACTTAGCAACTTCCCATATTTTAGCTTAATACTGAAAATGGATTTTAGTGATATTTTCAATTAAAGTTTTCAATGCATCAGTTTAGCAGGGGACTTACCAGAGTGAAACTCATCTTTCTTGCAATAATCCAGTTACACCCCCACGAGATGCCTGTGCCTTGAGGCTGTGCAGTTAGAAACTGCCCATATTATCAGGGAAAGAGCGCACATTTCAAAGCAGGTTATGTGTTTAGGAGAGAGTGGAGGGTGCAAGGTGCGGGGAAAGGAACAAGTCCATTTTCCTGGAAGGTAGAGGAATCAGGTCCTGATTCACTGAATTGGGAGCATCTATTTTCCACATAGATTTTCAGAGACGCAGCTGGTGAAGACAGCGGATTGGCGCTGAGCTTGGCTGTCCTCCCACAGAAAGGAGAGCTGAAAATACCAGACTACTGCACGTTAGAGCAGCCTGACAAGGCTGCTGCACAGAAACCCCCCTCAAAGCCTGATGTGCCAGTCAAGGTTGTGGACAAAACCAAAAAGTCCCCACAAAATTACAGCCAGGAGAAGTGTGCATCCGTCTCCCATTTAGATGCGGAGGGAGGCAGCCCAGGGTTGGTCTGGCAGGGCTGTCCCAGAAAACTCCATTCCCATCCTAGGAATACTGTTCTGTCATCCCAGGGGCGTTTGCTCCCTCCAGGGTGGACAGGGAGCAGAATGGAGCCTCCCTTTCTAGGATGACGTTCCCAGCAGCAAGACAGCAGGAGAAGAAGAGCCAGGTTCTTTCACCTAGAAAATAGTCAACAAGTGGCACAAATTGTTTTCCCTCCATCCTGGAAGGACAGCTTGTCTCATAAGCATCCCAGCTTCAGAGGATGATGGGAATGTCTGTAGTCTCGGGCAGCCATGTGCTCAGTTCAAAACTGAGTGTGCAATCACCCTAGGAGAGAAGTGACCAGACTCCTAGGAGCCAAATGGGCATGTCTGCCATGTTCCCTCTACTCATACCCTTCCCAGAGCTCTTGCTGTATGAGAGTTTGTCCTTCAAATTGCATCCATTCACATTTCAGGAATGGGCTGAAACTCATGAGTTCATGGGTGGTTCTCATTAGATTTGCTGGTAGGCCATTGATTGAACTCCACTGCTAACTCACAGAGTGTCTCTGGCCAGGGGTGGCACTGGGGCAGGCAGTGTGGGCGAAGAATAATAAGGTACACAGTGGGAGCACCAAGGTGTCAGCAGAGGCTTCAAATCACAGGGGAAAGGAAAACACGGGGATACACTTGGGGTCAACACCCACATAGTGTTGTAGGAAAATAACTAGAATTAAGTAATTACTTCCCTGATGGTTCAGATGGTAAAGAGTCTGCCTGCAGTGCAGGAGACCCAGGCTTGATCCCCAGGTGGAGAAGATGTCCTGGAGAGAGGAGTGGCTCCCACTGCAGTATTCTTGCCTGGAGAACCCCGTGGACAGAGGAGCATGGCAGACTATAGTACATAGCGTTGCAGTCAGACCTGACTGAAGCGACAGCATGTATGCACACACTGACACATTGGCAAGAAGACTAGTGAAGACCAGAGACATCAGAAGAACCTAGACCTTTGAAGAGCTTCGAGAGTGCTCCATGCCCAAGATGTAAATGGAGAGTACATGGAAGGCGCCGACTACAGCTCCCCCTACGGCTCCTCTTGTCTGTCTCCCCCATTAGTAGGTCAAGAATGAACCAGGGGACCCTGAGTGGGCAAAGCAGAAGCCCGAGGGCAGGACCCATCCTCCCTGGCCAACCCCCTTCCTTCTGTCTCCACAGCCCAGGGGCCCTAGCCACCTGTGCTCCATGCCACACACCTGTGTAAACAGGTGTTATCACTTCTCCTAAAGAGTGAAGCACACTGGTGGAGAACTAGCACCTCCCAAACAGTGACACCCAACTTTAGACTAATGTGAAATTTAGGAAAATACAAATTGATGTTAAAACAGCCTATAACATAGCTTTTATTTTCACCAATGCCTGCATTATACAATTAGTCATAAGTAATCTTGTTCTAAACATAGGCTTTTAATTTAGAAATAATGCTGTTTTCTACTTTTTCAAAAATGTACCTTTGCAGCCAATGTTCAATTCCTCTCATGTCTTCTTAACCAAAGCAGACTTTTTTTTTTTTTTTTCATCTTCAGAGACCCTGTCAGAGTGTTTCCTGAAGGTTAGGGGAGAGTTTCCCGGGTCACAGTCATCCCTTCTCCTGTTGCCAATCCCTTCTCCTGTGCCAATCAGCACAGGTTTTTTTTTTTAACCATAAATGCTGGTTCTGAGAGCACTCGCTGAGTGACTGGCTCGCATAGACACGGAGCACTTTGTCCCCATCAGCGTCTGTGGCTGGTGTGGCCACTTGGAAGCAGCCTGGCGTCCCGGCCCCCACACCGGGTGAGACACCCTGCTGGCCCCTTCCCTCACCGCTTCCACCCCCAGGATCCCAGGGCGTTAGACCCTCGGGGCCGCTCTGCACTCCTACCTGACCCCTCACGGGTATGGACAAGTCATCCTTGTGCCGGTCCAGGAGGAAGGAGGTTCCGTCACAGCCCAGGGAGACCCACGGAGGAGGCTCCATCCCCTCAGAGGCTCAGGACTCCTCACGGAGGTCCTGAGGGGGGTCTTGGCAGCTGGAGGAGCCTCAGCGCCTGCCCTCTGGGTTCTCACCCGCTGAACAAAGACTGCAAATGCCTCTGGAAGTGGGGTGGCTGTGGGGCAGGTGAGACTCGAGTGGGTCCAGTGTGGAGGGCAGGGGTTTCTAAGTTGCAAAGCACAGGCCAAGTCTTTTCTGAGCTGGAAGTATGGACCGCTCAGAACCTGCCCACCAAATGGAGGGATTGGTTGGCATCCTTGTTGAGGCAGTCTGAGCATGGGCTGGAAAGGAATCTCCAGGCACAGCATTTCAGAAGGCAGTGGGTTGATTACAAACAAAGAGATAATGTGGGCACTGCCAGCACAGTGGGCTGACCTCCTGGCAGACCAGGGAGATTTGGCAGTTTTTGTGGGTTTAATAACCAATTTTTATGGCCTCAAGACAAAGAAAATTCCTGCTGTAGGGCTGGCATCGGGTGATTGATTAGGGTGCTGTGGGGGTGTTTACTGGAGTGGGCATCTTTGCCTAATTGGGAGTCAGGAAGCTTGTTAGTGATGATTCGGGGTTTTGGCAATGGTTACAAAGGGCTGAGTTACCTTCAGAAGTGTCGTTGGTCCTGGGCTCGGCTTCTGTGGCCTTGGACAGGACTCACCAGTCCTGAGTGTAGGTTTCTTAGAGAGAAATGAGATGGTGGAGGAGGAGAGCTCCCGGTGAGAGCCTGGACCTGGCATCCATCCTTCTTGATCTCAGCACCGGAGCTGCGGGTTACTGTGTGTACAGCTGTCCCCAGGTCAGAGCAGCCGCCTTCTCTGGGCCTGATGTTCAATCCTGATTACATAAGACAGATGCAAAACAAAAGAGTTAAGACCTTCATCAGGTTGCCCTCAACCTCTTCACTCACAGCCTGGAACAGTGCTTCATGACACCTGCTGTCCACTACACACTCAGGGTTCCCTCCCCAGAGCATGGGCCCACTTTGTTTCTGGCCCATTCCAGACATGGGCCTCAGCTGTATGTCAAGCAGGAGGCTGCAGACCCCAATTCTTACATGAAACTGACAGGCTCAGAGACAGAAAAAATAAAATGTACACAAAGTCCAATGGTAATATGTATCTTGGAGAAAAATAAAATCAGGAAGTTTAGGTAAATTTCAGAGTGTGTTTAGAGAGTAATCAATGGGGATGGCAGAGTGTTCTGAGCTGGGAGTGCAGCAAGTGCCAAGACCCTGAGGCCACAGTGGAAAGCATGTTCAGAGTTTTAATAGTGTGGATTCTTTGATTTTTCTTGAGTCTATTTTCCTTTCTCTTTTCTAGCTCATTAATATAAACCTGGGCACCAGTTTCTTGAATTCAGCATATTATATTGTGGTGAGTCAAAGTGAAAGCTTCAGTGATTTTGGATCAAGTGAGCACCTGTTTATTGAGTGGTCTCCCTGGGCCCGGCACTCTGGGAGTAACCAGGAGGCTGTGGAATGGACATGAAGGTCTCCCCCTTGATGACCTTGGTCAATGAATTTCCACCATGTCCTGAGGCCCCTTTTACTCCACTTTCTCCTCACCTCACCTGGGTCATGAATTCTGGTCCAAATGCTCTCATATATTTATCCTCTGTAATTCCTTCCAGATGTTTCTAACCAAAGATCCACCAAACTGCTCAAAGGCAATGCAGCCCCAAATGAGTCCACCCTTTAAGGGTAGCCACTAATTGCCCTGCCCTCAAGTCCCAGGAGTGGCGTCTGCCTCGTCGCACCCAAGCACCTCCCACCGTGATCCCACCACTGCAGAACTCCCCACTGTTGTCTCCAGCCTCAGACTGCACACTGTCCTTCACCTCTGCACCAAGCCACTCCCCTCAAGTGGAGGGCAATCGCACACAGAACACCATGTGTGGTCATTGCCCATGAAGAGGAGCTATGCCAGAGCAGAGAGCAGAAAGGTCTCCCTGAGCAGGTAGAGACAGGTCAGTGTGGCAGCAAAGTTCACACAGGGGTTGAGGCAGGCAGCACACTGCAGCCCCTTCCCCCAGTTCCCCAGGGGGGCCTGTGATCTCAGGCTACCGTCTTGGTGGGCTGCCTCCTGTGTTGAGGGATGCCCGTTCATTCACTCACCTTGTGTTTGTCTTTGCACCCAGTGCCAGTCTTCGGCTAGATAACTAACTCACCCTTAGAGGCCCAGTTCAGAAGGTGCCCACTCCATGAAGACTTGCTGATGGCCACCCCTTCTTCTTGGTGCATCTGGGCTCATCTGAAACTCCCCAGGGCTCTGATCATGCTTGATTACCTCTCCAGCCTGTGAGATCTGTGAGGACACTGGACCAGACTACGAAGGAACTCAAACTGTGATGATGCCTGAATGAGTAGTAAAAGAAACACACCACGTGTGAGTTCATCAAAGGTCTCTTTCTTCTCTTCCCTCTTTCTGGGACCAGGAGCTGAGGGGCCGTGTCTCACCTTCACCTCATCTGACACTTTAGTAGTTAGCAGAATTTTTATTTTCAATTGAATAAAGAAATTTCATGACTGTATCTCCTTGAGAAACAAATGGCAGGACTCCTTCCAGATACCCGAGCCGAAATAAGACATTCTGGGACATAAGATGTCTGGGCCCCTGGGCAGCAGGAAGTAGGACAACAAACAGATGGGCGCAGTCTTCACCCTCTGCCACCAGGACACACTTGCTCCCTCTTTGGACTTAACCAACATGCCTCATAATTAGCTGACTACAGCTGTAATTCAAGGTCTCTCCTTGGATGGTATGTCTTTTGGAGACAGATTTAGAGGCCACCAGACCTCAATTCTCGGAGAAGTCAATGGCATCCCATTCCAGTACTCTTGCCTGGAAAATCCCATGGATGGAGGAGCCTGGTAGGCTGCAGTCCATGGGGTCGCTAGGAGTCGGACATGACTGAGCAACTTCTTTCACTTTTCATTTTCATGCATTGAAGGAAATGGCAACCCACTCCAGTGTTCTTGCCTGGAGAATCCCAGGGATGCGGGAGCCTGGTGGGCTGATGTCTATGGGGTCGGACACGACTGAAGCGACCTAGCAGCAGCAGACCTCAATTCTAAGCTCTCTGTGTGACCTAGGACAAGTCACTCTTCCCCTTGGATTTTCTGTTCCTAATGCCAAGTAAATCTGCTTTTCTCTGCCAGACAACCTTCCATAGGTCAGGCTTGGCTGAGTTCCTGATGACTGTGAGAGGCTAGAGCTCTTGCTGTCCCTAAACCCCCAGCCTGCAACATGGAGGTGAATGTCTTATGGAGGAACATGGGAGCGAATAGGGAAGGTGGACACTGTCAGGGTGGCACCAAAATACAGAGAACTGGACCTTGGGCACCTCCAGTGGGCCCCGGTGTAACGCCACAGGCCACATTCCCTGAGCGTGCCACTACATGAGCAGTTGCCCTCTACCTCTGCAGGATTAAAGAGCTGCTGCAGTTGCTGCCTTTCAGCACCCCTAGAGGAGCTCAGGGTGGAGAGCGTAAAGGAGTCACGTGTGCTGTGGGAAAAACTGGCACAACAAGGCTTCAGATAGACATTTTCAGAAGATGATTTTATGAGCCCAGCCTTGTATCTCCTCATATTTAGAAAAGCACTAAAATCCTTCATGGTAACTTCTGCTCTTTGACGAAACAGTAATCTTCATGAGACAAACTTTCTGGGAAAATCTACGGGCTTGATTACATCTCCACCAAAGTCACATTTACAGAACGTCCCCTACCTCTGCAGCAGTTTCTCAATGCGATCTGAGACTCTGTCCCCCAGGCCATCATTCTGCCCCAAATAAGACAACTCACCACTCTCAACATTATGAATTTTAAGTCAGCAACACAAGCTCCCATGTGCTAAAGTCCCAGCTTGAGGGGCACGGCCCGAAGAGGGCTGAAGGGCATGTCAGGAGCAGCCCACACACAGGAACCTGTGAAGCCCAGGGCTCAGAGCACACTGGGGACTGGAGCCTGGCTGGCGGGGTGCCCAGCCTGGGGGCATCAGTGGCCACACCTCCCTGAGGAGCCTGGTCAGTACTTGGTTGGGAGACTTCAAATTCTGGAGGGTCAGGATTTTGCCACCTTTCTCTTCTGCCCTCTCGTTTGTCACACTAACCTCAACTCCTCCTGCACAGGACCCCTTTTCTTTAGCCGCCATCAGGAGACGTCCATCGGTGGAGTCCTGCTCAGGGTGGCAGGCGTGTGGGGTTTTGAGAGGCAGCAGGGCTGAGCTTCTGTCCATTGAGCTTGATGGTAGCTCCGGGGTGGTGGGGCGAGTTGAGGATCTGCAGGATAGCAAGACGCAATGCCCTGGACTGGAATGTATAAAATGATGGCAATTGTTATATCCTGTGTATTGTTCACAGTAAAAAAGATTGTGTCTCTAAGCTTCTTAATGCACTTAGAATGGGCAATTCTTAAGCAAAAGAGAGGAACCAACCCTTGGCTAAAACATGGGTGAGCCTCAAAAGCATGACACTAAGTGTGAGAAGCGAGCCAGAAATGTCCACTTGTGCAACTCCAATTATCTGAAATACACAGAACAGGCAAGCCCACCGGTAAACAGCACCCAGGTGATTGTTGAGGGCTAGGGAAAGGGGAAGTGGCTGTTTAGTGAGTTTTTGATTTCTTTCTGAGGTAATGAAATGTTCTGAATTTATTGTGATGACAGTTGAGCAAATTTCTGTGTAAACTGAATCATTCCATTGTAAGCTTCTGAAAGGGTGAATTTTATGATGTACATTTTCTCTTTAAACATTAGCATGAAATTTTTTAGAAAGAACATGAAAGCATGACATCCTAAATTTGGTTCTCACGCTAATAATTTCTGCAGACACGAGCAAAGACCTCCTCCTCAAAGGAGAATGTGCGTGCATGCTCAGTCATGTTAGACTCTGCGATCTATGGACTGTAAACCTCCAGGCTCCTCTGTCCACAGAATTCTCCAGGCAAGCATACTGGATTCCGTTGCCGTTTTCTTCCCCCGGCACTCGTCCCAACCCAGGGATTGACCTCACATCCACATTGACATGTGAATTCTTTGCCACTGAGGCACCCGCAAAGCTTCCGAATAGGAACAAGCAAGTTTATCCAGAACTTGTCCGTATAGCAGAGGAGTCAGCCACCACTACTCACCTGAGGCTGAAACACTGGGCACGCGTGGGAGTGGGGACGATTTCTGGTGAAACAACAGGCAGGCTTTCCAGGCTTGAAATTGTGATGAGCTGGAGTCAGGTTGACAGAGACGTGTTCCCACGTGATTGCTTGGGGGAACAGATTTGGCATTACATTTCCACTGTAAAGGGAAAGGCTGGAAAGGAGGAAGGTGTGAGGCACTGATCTTGGGGCGTATTGCTGTAGAGGGTGGGATTTGGCTTCCTGGGTTGGTTGCTATAAGGTGTGGGCCTGTTTGGAGGGAGAGGATCAGCGGCTCCCAGGAAGGATTTAGACAATTCTGAATCGTGGAACACGTCTTTCATGATCTTCAAATAGTGTGGACAAAGAAACTGTATTCAACGTTTTAAAAATTGACTGCAAAGTGATCACAGTGGGAACAAAGGCGATTTTCACTATTGTGAATTTTAGAATTTGGTTATATTGCTCTGTGACTTAATGAAAACGATTCACTCATTTTTATTATGTGAAACACCACCGTGCGGCCTTCTGATCGACCTCGCGCAACAGCCACCACACGACGCACCACTGTTTGCGCACCTCACCTGGGGGACCTGGGTCGCACACGGGCAAAGGTCCGCGGGAGCACCCAGCTTTAAGCACGGCCATTAGGCATCGCGTTGCCCGTCCCAGAGCACTCAGTGTCCCCGCGCACGGAGGCCAGATTCTGGAGAAGCCTCTGACGATCGGCCCCGCCAGGAGTTCAGTTGGGGTTCTCTCGACCGTCACTGTGTGGCGGAGGCAGGTCCCTGTCTCCCAACATCCGTTAGGCGCTTCCGACCCCCCAGCGGGATTGGCGGACGGGACGTGCGTGCCCCCCGCCAACCTGCGGGGTCCCCGTGGCCGCCGCAGGGAGGAGACCTGCGGTGTTTCCCAAGTCAGGGTCAACACGACCTGCGGAGGGGTCCGCGGCGGCACCGTCCGGAGCCCTGTTCCCGCCGGACCGGAGAAGCGAACGTGGACGCCTTTGAACAGCCGCGCCGGGGCGGCCCTAGGCCCCAAGGACGAAGAACGCACCCTGAGCCGCCCGTGGGCAGGGTCATCGCGGTCCCACAGGATGGAGAAAGCGGAGGTTCGGGCTCGATTTCCGAGTCCTAGTTGCGCATTCGGGCCCGTCCCTCCCCCGGGGAAAGATGTCAGAGATTGGGGATTAGGGTTAACTGGATCCACGGGTCAGAGACGCGGACACCCGGCGCGGTTGTTCCATCTCCAGGCCACTTGTAAACGGAACACACTGGACAGTCTCAGGCGCCAACATCACATCGTACAACCACAGGCGGGTCTGTGAGCAGAAGAGCACCCAGGAGTGCTGATCGACCCAGTCAAGCAACCAGGAACTTCAGGGCGCCTCAACGGTCACCATCCTAAATAGCCCTGCAAGCACAATCTTCTGCGATAGCAGGAAACACCTAGGCCTCAGCAATGCCGGGACTTTCGCCGCCAGTGTTGCCGGCTCCTGGAACGCTTCCTCGCGCCTGGCTGCCAAGTCACAGCCCTTACAGAGGTCGCAGACGCTCCAAAGGGAAGTGTGATGCTTGAGTGCTCAGACGTGTCAGAATCTGCGACCACACGGACTATGTAGCCCACCAGGCTCCTCTGTCCGTGGGATTTCCCAGTCAAGAATCCTTGAGCGGGTTGCTATGCCCTCCTCCCGGGGATCTGCCCAACTCAGGGATCGAACTCACGTCTCTTCCATCTCCTGCACTGGCAGGCAGGGTCTTTACCACGAGGGCCACCAGAGGGAACGACCAATCTCAAAGCGGTAGTCTGGCGGCTCCGGACAGCCGGCTGGAACAGCCCCAGGGCGGATCCCTGTCACCGGCCTGCCGCGGAGGACACAGCCGCGCCGGCAAACGCCCTAGCTCTTCCTGGGCCGTCTGCCCTGGAGCGGCTCCCGGCTCCGCACAGCTCGCCGCGGGGACGGGCCGGGACCCTGGAGCGGGAGGGGAGGACGAGGAGCTGAAAAGAGCTCCCTGGGGCGCTTCCGCGGAGACGGGCTCCCTCGCGCGACTCCCGACGCGGAGGGGGCAACAAGGCGGACTTGAACTGCATGGACTGTAAAACTGCAACCATGAAAGTAATCGGAGAAATCTTTATGTATCCTTCATACTGTGATTTCAGAATGGAGGCCTTGTAAAGTACTTTTTAAGTCTAGAACTCATCAAAGAAATGAACCATAAAATTGACTACAAACTGATCTTTACATATTTCGCAAAGACCCATGATAACAAACGGGTATCTGGGGAACACGTATGCAAATTCATGTATAGTAAAAAAAAAATTGAGATCAGCGTTACTTAATATAGAAGGAGAGCATTTGAAATTATAGCCATTAAGAGGAAGTAGGTAGTAAATTCTAGTACAACCACGCAAGACAATCGGCAATTTGCGTTTTGGTTATTAATGTTTTTTAGATGAGATAAATCTGCAGGTACTTGGAAGGGAGTTGGGAATGAACTATTCAACGAAAATAACAAGTTGTAGAACTCCCAATGGTGTTATTTTTCAAAAAATAGAACATTTATCATTTAAATAAATTTGGATGGAAAGACAAAGGAATTAAAATTGCTTAACCAATTTTAAAAAAACACAAAAATCAAGTCTTCCTTGTAACCTAGTCTCTGGAGTCAGAAAAGTGAACGTCTCTAGAAATAAAGATGGGCCACACCTCCTACTTTTCTGCCCTCTCCAACTACAGCCTCCAGATTGGCAACTGGCATCCCAGCCCCTCAATGTCTGTGTTCCTCCTGGACCCAGAGCCAAGTGGGATGGGAGGCAACCTGGACCCTACAGACCTGGGCTCAGGCCTCCTTCCTCGTCCTGGGTGCCCGCCACAACCCACCCCCCCCACCCCAAGCCATTCACTCAGTCCCCCCGATCATTCCCCCCAGGGCCTCCTTCTTCGTCCTGGGTGTCCCCACCCCAGCCATTCACTCAGTACCCGCCCCCCCACTCCCCGCCACAGATCGTTCCCCACAGGGGCTGCCGGCCCCACCCCAATGGGTGCAGCCTTCTCTCCATGAGCCTTGAGCAGTTTTCCCAATGGAAGGATGTTCTCTCCCACAGCAGGTGCCAACTAAGGGGACAACAGAACTCTGGCTCCTGGACACATGGTACGCACTTTCTCCTCACATCTGATGAGGATGCCTGATCACAGTGGAGATGATACAGGCACCACCTCCTGACCCCACGTTTAGTACAAACCTTCAGTAGTGCAGAGTTGTGGATATTGCATCAAGACCTCACTTTTTAATGACAACATTCCTGGATAACTAGTAAGTAACATATAATATGTAGCTTTTATTTGAGTTTTTTTTTTTTTTTTTTCTGTTCTAAGCACTTACCTATTAGATCTTTCAATCACTCTTCTCTCTCAGGAAGTAATGAACCTTACTCACACATGAAAATTGTGAGGTTCAAAAGGGGACATAATTTGTTCATCGTCAAAGCTGGTAAAGGGCAGAACGTGGCTCTTGCTTACCTTGTATTTAGTTTGTAGATTTAATTAATGTTGATGTGGAGCAGAATATATTTATAAACTCACAAGTAAAAAATTTTATAATCATTAGTCAGTAAGTGGGAATTTATGATCTGTTGTTGGAGAATGTCCATGTTATTTCACCCCACCCCTCATGTGATGTTCCTTCATTCTTGAAAGTCATTGTGTATTCAGAGTGTGCACATCTCCGATAAATCTGAAAGGCAAATGCCAAGTCAGCCCAAAGGAATATCAGACTTCAATTCAGTAGGCTTGCGATTTTGACACACACGGCTGCCCTTTCCTAGCACTGTCATCCTCAACCATCAGCTCTGGACATTTTGGGCATGGAGTGACCTGGACCAGAATGCCCAGCATGCTTTTAGGAATCAGTGACCTTTAAAGTGTGACTGTGAACTTTATCCGACAAGGATGGCCCTGCCAGGCCCCTCCCAGAGGAAGCTGCCTAAGGATGCGATGCTAGAGAACAGCGGTCATCTGCTCACCTGTTCATTGTGGGTGAGACTGTCAGCATTTATTTACTTACTAGAGAATCACCTAGAAGGGCTTCCCCAGAGCTCACTCCCCTCTACCCAGACACACACACTCTCCTACAGCACTTAGGACATGGAGGAAGAGATTCTGTTCATTTGGTTATTTCATCTTGAGCATGTCAAGAGATTGTAGGCTTTCTGAAAACAATCATATGTCTTTCTTATTGCTCCATATAGAACACTCAGAGCAGTGCTGGGCACTCATTTCATGGGGGCATTAAATGGATAGAAACTTTCTGCTGTGCAAACCATGGTGGAATTCAACCTTACAAAGTTAAATAGAGCAGACATTATCCCTTTAAAATACAATTCTTGGAGTTGGGACTGAGTTATGTTACTGGATATTTTTTTTTAAATAAAGTTCAGTCCACTATAGAACAGGTGATTCACAGTGGTCACAGGAAAGGGGAAAAGGAGATTCTGTCAGCCACCTTGGGCCTGGGTTTGAGCATGAGTAGACAGTTCCTGGACTTCTGAGCCCAGCGTCAGTGTCCTCCCTGCTCTGGGAAGGGGCTGGCAGTGTGTCCAGGGCTCAAGACATCTTTTCCTGAGCTGCTCTTTACTGTTCACCTTGCCTCTCCTCCTGATGGGAACTTGAAGACCACACACAGATAACACAGAACTGCACATCCATGTACATTTTTCCACAGAGGGTTTTTGACTCTACATAGATGTGATTTCCTGGCTGGACCAGGAGAAGAGAGGTGGAGGGCAGAAAGGACTCTCAGAGTCCCAGGTCCAGGTGGATCCAGGCTCCTGGGTTCTGTGTGGAGAGGAGACTGCTCAGGGAGCAAACAGGACCAGTCACATCAGCTACAGAGTCTCTTCAGGAAAAGGTCTGAAAGCTCTGACATCTTGGCAGGCCAGTGCAGAAATAGCCCTTGGATAGTGTCCTAATTCTCTGAACACACTGATTTTGATTCTTCTTAGTGTATATTCTTTGGCTTCAGAGAGAGTTGTTTCTATTATTATTGGAGCTAAACATTCAAGTAGCCATGTTTATTTCAGGCTCTCACCTTTATTGACTTTCCTTGACATTAAACCCTCATTTTATTTTTTGTTCATTTTACCCTTAAAAATATTCTACATCAATATTTCCATATTGTATGTTCCATCAATGTTCCATATTGTATATCTAATCACTATTACATTCTCCCATTTCTGTGTTAAAAGCCAATACTTGACACATATGTACCTTAGCTTTGCAAACATTTCCAAAATTTTCCTTCCCCTAAGTCACTCTACTTATTTCTTTCCCCTCTTTTTTCAGGCATGGAAGGTAGACCTAGAAAGCATGGAAGGATACCCACACAGGATACCTTCAGGAAGGGCCCATTTATCTACAGGTCAATGGTAAGTTTCTTGAGGATGAAATCTGCTCATCACATTAGTGACCTGGTAATGGGATGAGTTAGGAATTCAGCACAATCTTCAGAAGAAAAAATAGGCCTGAGCATAAATGCCATCCAGTAGAAAGTTTTGAACAGTGTAAGGTTGGGGATAATATTGTCCTGAAGTCAAACTGTAACTTCAGCTTTAAGAGAAGGGTAATTGCCTTAGCATAGCTTGTATACATAATGCTTGAAAACTAAAGAAGACTTAAAACTCATTTAGAACATTAAGCATGTGAGAGACCACAAAAGAGAAAATGCTAATGCATTCAGCAAAGTAACACCGCATGAAAACAAAACAAACGTGGAGAGTTTCCAAAGGAGACCATCACAGAGAGAGCGGACCGCTGTCAGTGCGCAGAGAAACAGTACCTGGATGTGCGCGGGCAGTCTCTCACGGCCTCTCCTCTCCCTGCAGGTTAGCAGAGGCTTCATATTGGAAAAGAGGCATGAATAGAACGCATATGAGGACGCTTTCACATATAACAACGTCGACTCCACATGTATTAACTCATGCAGAAGAGAATCCCCATAAATGTTATGAATGTGGGAAAGAATTCAAGGAGAGCACTTGCTTTTATGTGCACCAAAAATTCAGATAAGAGAAAAACCCTATACTTGTTGCCAAGTTGGAAGAGCCTTTGGCCATTCTTTATTCATATTCTAACTAACAGAAGGTGAATTCTACTACAGAGAGTTCAACTGTTAACATGGGAAAGCTTCAGTCGATGCTCTAAACTTAGACAATATGAGAGAACTTGCCCTAGAGAGACCCCTACAAATGTTGTGAAGGAGGGAAATAACTCAGCTGGAGACTTGGCTGTGTATACACCAAAAATCACACTGTAGAGAAATCCTGAAAATGTAATGAATGTGTGAGATCCTTCATCAGAGGCCAACTTTTATTCCCACCTATAAGCCCCCACACAGGAGAGAAGACCTTTATCTGGAATGACCATGGAAGAGCTTTCAGTGAATCTTCATTCCTTCGAAGTCATGGACTCATTCACACTGGAGAGAAACCACATGAGTGTCATCTATGTGCAAAAGCATTAGATGAAGACATGACCTTAGTCATCATGTGAAAAGTCATGAATGGAGAAGAGCCTTTAGATGCCCCTCTCACATTTATATGCACAGAGAATGCAGGAAGAGACACCCTATGTCTGCAATCAATGAGGTAGATCCTCCAGCCAGAAGTTTTTTTCTTAAACCACCAGGAAAGTCATGTGAAAATACACCCTGGCCCTGTTATCATGGTGGGATAACCTTCAGTGGGAGCTTCAGCCTTAGCACACACAGAGAACTCAGAGTGGACATTAATTCAGTTACTTTTGTTAGTTAAAATTTTTCATTTATTATCTCCTTCATAAATTTTAAAAAGTATAAATTAATTTCATCTTTAAACAAGGAGAATTGTGTGTACCTGGACAGGAAAATTCCAAGACCTGAGTCAGGCAGTACTTCATCTCCTAGGTTAGAATTTTGTAGCCAAAGGATTTTCCCCAGAAGAACAGATAGATATCTTGGAACCAAAAAGTTAGAAGATCATTGCAGACTTGGAAAGTCCCATTTCTAGGTTCTGTTAGAACAGCAGGGGTAAATGTATTGATTCATGGAAAAGCACTGCCCTTAGAGATCCATTTGTAAGTCTACCCTCCAAAGATCCACTCTTTACCCAGATACTTTTCTTAGATGCCGAGAGAAAGATGAGCAGAGAGAGCGCATCCATCTTATAAGTTAAACCTGCAAAACACTTACTTAGGGAAAGAGTTGGGCTCCCTGTTTAGATCAATTGCATGTTCTTTGTTGAGCAAAACATCCATTTTAGCACTGAGGTAAAATTAAGACTGCTGGGTGAAAGCATGGTTTGCTCATAGGCCTATAAGGCACACATAGTAGTTGCATTAAAGTCAAGTTCACTCCATGTATAAGTCAAAATGACTTTTCCATATCTTAACATGTCAACATTTCCTTTATCATTATCTTTCAGAAAAAAATGAAGAGGGTGTCTTAACAACTAAGTATGAGAGAAGGCCTTTGGACAAGCACAGAAGTTTACTGAGGAGATGATGTCATGGGAACACTTTTTATTTTTAGAATTTATTCTAGATGGAAGAGTCTGAGTTGATGGGCCTGAGATGGAGATCCAGATATGAGTCATGCAGGGTCCATATTTCTGCTAGAGATGCTGCTGAACCATAGGTAGACAGCCCTCTGTGAACAATTCCTTATTAACCTGGCAGAGCACTTGCAACGTTCGTGCAAACAGGTGAGGGGACCTTTGATACTCAGGAGGAATTGGGTTATTGAAAGAAGAGCCCCCAGTGCCTGTCTGACTGAGAGAGGACAGTGGTGACGGTCATCCAAGGGGAGATGCCAAAATCCTGCGACACTGGGGGGTTACATTGTCCTTTGGTGTTGCTTCACTGTTCTGCACTGTAGCTGCTCCTTCTTAGATTTATTTTCTGTTAAAAAAAATATGAAGAATCAAGGAAAGTCAGGGAAAGTGGAGTAGGTACTCTTGGCCCCAGAGCCACTTTCTGAAGAAAAAAAAAAAATCAATTATTTCAGTGCCCAAGATGACATTTGGAACCTCTGGTATAATTACCATTAAATATCTAGTTTCCGTGTACTGAGAGTGACCTCCTTCCCATGTGTGCACATTAAAGCAGGTGAACTGGCTCATGTGCGGCCCACGTCACAGCAGCAGGAAGTGCAGGAGTGGAATCACAGGGTGAATGACCAGATACGGGGCTCATGTGTGGCCCATGTAACAGCAGCAGGAAGTGCAGGAGTGGAATCACAGGGTGAATGACCAGATATGGGGCTCATGTGTGGCCCATGTAACAGCAGCAGGAAGTGCAGGAGAGGAATCACAGGGTGAATGACCAGATATGGGGCTCATGTGTGGCCCATGTAACAGCAGCAGGAAGTGCAGGAGAGGAATCACAGGGTGAATGACCAGATATGGGGCTCATGTGTGGCCCATGTAACAGCAGCAGGAAGTGCAGGAGTGGAATCACAGGGTGAATGACCATATACGAGGCTCATGTGCGGCCCACATCACAGCAGCAGGAAGTGCAGGAGAGGAATCACAGGGTGAATGACCAGATATGGGGCTCATGTGTGGCCCATGTAACAGCAGCAGGAAGTGCAGGAGAGGAATCACAGGGTGAATGACCAGATACGGGGCTCATGTGTGGCCCACGTCACAGCAGCAGGAAGTGCAGGAGTGGAATCACAGGGTGAATGACCAGATACGGGGCTCATGTGTGGCCCATGTAACAGCAGCAGGAAGTGCAGGAGCAGAATCACCTGGCCTGTTTATTGGCTTTTGACGGGCGAGCAACCAGACCCCACACTCGGTCTTTTGTAACAGATTTTGGCCCCCAGGACGGGGCTGCCTGCTGCTGGCTCCTGCGCTTTCACGGCACCTGGCTTACCTGGGTTTTCTAGGGGAGATCTATGGCCATGACAGTGTATGAGCCTGCTTGTGGTTAGCTAGCCCCTAGTAGGGGATATGGGACGTGTTCCTAGCAGCTATCAAAACCATTTGTTTTGAGAATCCTTTCTGTTTCTCCCCTTCTTGGCACTGGCTGCCAACTTGTGCTTTTCATTGGCGGAATGGAAACTTGCATCTAGGGGGAGCTGACAAGCTCCAGGAGTGGGTAAGTCCACTGCGCACTGGTGTGCACACAGCGACCTTCCCATGTGTGAGTGTTAGTGCTATGTGGGCATTCTTGCCAGTTGGTTCTGATGTGTGTCTGATGTTGAGGATCATTTGTGAGCACGGACTGCTATTTAGGCATTTTTACCAGTTGGTTCTGACTCCTGGCTAACAGAGCAGGATGGCTGCAGCCCTCAGCAGGTGGCCATTGCGCTGTCTCATTATGCTGCTCCCTGTTACTAGGCAACAGGTCTTGCGCAGCCATTGGTCGGCGCCTCAGTCGGCCCCACCCAGAAGCAACCAACTGTTGACGAGTGTTAGTTGTCCTGCTCAACTATTGGTCAGCACCACAGCGGGCCCTGCCTACTGGTAACTGTCAGTGAGGGACCACTGGGGAAGCGATTCAGCCAGGGGTCAGTGGGGTCCTGGTCACCCAGTGGAGAGTGAGGTAAGAGGCAGACTCAGGCCTTCTCCGGGAGGCCCTCCAGATTCCCGAGCCTTCGGTCCGTGGGTGAGTGGAGGGCCCAGGGAACAGACTGGGGCTCCATCCTGCAGGGCTCCAGAGGCCTCATAAGGCCTCCACTGGCCTTGGTCCAGCCCTTGGGGCAGCGGTGAACCTCTCCCTCACCCCTGTCTCTGTGACCTAATAGCAGTGGCCGTCCGTATGAGTCACAGTTTGTGGGACCGGGTGTCCCCATTTGGGCAGCTGAGGAGACTGAGGGTCAGTTGAGTTGGGTGCCTGGCTCCTTCAGGGATGATAGCAGAGCAGGCCTTGGAAACCTGGACCTGAAGGAGCTTCCAACTGAGATCTGCTTCCTCTCAACCAGGACTGGGACCTTGGACGGCGAAAGGTGTGCCTTGGGACCTTGCCCTTTCTTGTCAGGACAGAGAGTAACATTCATCTGTAGAGACTTAACAGGAACATCATTACCAGACCTCAGAAACAAACGTTCTGACCCCGAGAAGTCTGCAACAACTAACCACACCCATCCCTCAATTTTTGCTTTTAAGGGGGCTTGCTGAAAGGTTTCATTAATTGCCGGGGACCAGCCCCGGCTGATCCAGGGTATTCGAAGGAGAGACAGCGTAGGCGAAGATCAGGAAACAATTGCTTAATTAAATGTTAATTAAGGATATAAAGAGTAATAGAATGAGGATAGCTCAGTAAAATTCAGTGAAGAAAAGAGGCTGAAATAAGGATAGCTCAGTGAGGAAATTCAGTGGAGAAAAGAGGCTGAATAATTCAGCCAGAAGGTAAGAGAAAGAACGACATGGTGAGACCAAGTTTCGGTGAACAAGGCCCGCACTTTATTTTCCAAAGTAGTTTTTATACCTTAAGTTATGCATAGAGGATAATGGGGGAAGGGGTAGAGTCATGCAGTAAGCCAGGCTGTCTTCCTGCAAACTTATCATATGCAAAAGTTTAGGTGATTTGCATCATCTTCTGGCCCGGAGGCCTTTTTCTCTAAAGGTGATTATTCTAAAGTCAGGCTCCAGCCTCCAAAAAGCATTAGATAAAGTTGCATTCCTACAGAGCAAAGGTGTGGTGGACTATAACAAGAAAAAGAATTAACTCAAGGGTCCCAGGTTACAAACATTAAAGTTACTACTTACACCAATTATATTAATCAATACACTGCCAGGGACACAGCAGATAAGGGATATGGAAACTTAGCAGCAAACATTGGCCCAACAAGTGAAAATCCCTTCACCAATACAATTTCTAATCAATCTTTTAACTACTCAAAAGAATCTGTGTTTAGACAGTTTAGAACATCTCCTGCCTCTCACAGTTGGGAGGCTCTGAACAATCACATGTGGCCGGAAAAACCTATTCAGGCAGGCTAGAGGACTTCCAAGGGAGTTTGTAGGTTGAAACACTGTCACACCCAGGAATTATTAACTGGAGCTGTAAGCTAACTCTTTTTTCAGAGAGGTAGTGGGGGACAGCCCCCCGTAAAGTCAGAGGTGTAGGTGAAAGCACAAAGCAGAAAGTAGGCAGACTCTGGTTTTGGGGGTAGATTGCTCGAGAATTTCCAGGGAGACTCCTGAGGCTTGATCCCGCCTTTGCGTATGCCAAGCCTCCTTCCTCATGACCTTTGCCAGGGGCGGAGCTCACTCCCCGCAGTTAATGTTGGAGTTCTTAGGGCATGAGCGACCCATCTTAGGGCATGAGCGACCCATCTCCTTGTATGGATGTGTAGTAAGCCTTTCTCTGTTCCAAGCTCATTATAATGTTTAGAATTGATAGGCCTCACTGTGTGCCTGGCACATGGGCTTGTGAATTCAGTAACATAACTACCCGTGAGGACTGTTTGTGTCAGGGAAATGTTCCTTTGGGACTCTGTACTGGTCACCCTCGGAGAGGGTTTGTGACTCATCTGTCACTCAGTGTGTGAGACTGTATTCCATTTGCGTGATTGGTATTCTTGCTGCCTTATGCAAAATGACAACTCATTAGGGCGCAATTAAGCAAAATTTTAGCTACAAAATTATAACTAAGACAAAGAAAGATGACTATTATTATTATTATTTTGAATAACGTATGGCAGCAGCAGATAGTGAAAGACAGGGAATCCGGGCGTGCTGCAGTCTGTGGGGTCACAAAGAGTCGGACACAAACGAGTGACTGAGCAACAAAAAAATGGCAACATTATTTTTTAAGCTTCAGGGAAAATTGGTTAAGATGAAACTCTTGAAAGTCACAAAAACTGATTCTTTTTGTATATGCAGTTAGGGAAAGCTAGCTTGATAAAACAGTTTTCCTGGCTCCTGAGAAAACAAAAATATGCCTAGGAGAAAGCTTGAAGTTAACTCTTATCAAGTCCTTGAAATACAAACACAGTCCACTTTGCCTGTGACTTTGGTCTTTGGTTAATTGGGTAAAACTTCAAGCTAAAAAAAAAAAAGAAAAAGAAAAAGGAAAGAAGCGTTTCAAGAATAAGTATGTAAATTCGGTTATTCTATTATCCATAAACTGATTAGTTTAATTGCAATGGCTGATTCATAAAACGTAAAAAGATGAAAGAATGAGATCTCTGTCTGAATGTTTGTGTGTCTCAGCACGTGTGTTTGTCTTTGTATTATATTGCTGAGGTTAATTTGTAAAGAAGCTCTATTTAATTGTCCTTAAAAATATGGTCACTTACAAGTCAAAGAAATCTAAATTTACTTCCTTTTGTCTTGTAAGACTAGAGGGAAATTAAAGATGTTTTGGTTTATTAAACCTGTATGTTGTACTACTGAAGAAAAATTATGCTATGAAAAGCATGTATGTTTTTAGGGGTTATAGAGTATGTTCTTGAGTTTGCCAATCAAAAAATGCTGGTATAATATTTGACTCACTTAATTTCATTAAGGCTTCAAGGAGTAAAAATTGTGATATGTAAAAATAATAAGGGAAAGATTTCTGTGTGTAAAACAAGTAGGATATGTGTTGTCGTGGAAGAGAAGATATTTTTGTTGAAGAAAAATGATAGTTTTTTCCTACAGTTCTTTGTTTTTTGAACGAAGAAATACAGGACAAATCTGTTTGGATCTAAAAAATAAAAGGTTTGTGAAAAAGAAACTTAGAGAAAAGATTTTTGTATGTTGTCAGGATTAATGTTAGACTGAATTTAATTAGATATATAAATTTTGTTATTAACAGTAAACTGATGCAAGACTGAATTTGTTCTTTTTCTCTGTTAAGAAAACAAAGTTCTCCTGGAATATTGATCTGACTTTGGTAACAGAGACTTCTAATGGAAAGTACTTGTTTGGTTTTCTAGTTTTGACCCTAATGTACAGGATGGAAAAAGTTGGTCCAGTGAAGTTGTCGCAAAGTATAAGCTACTCATGGTGTGCAGCACTGCTGGCTCTAAGTTTGCTGCTTAAAGCACGTGTGTATGGTTTGTGTGACGACTGGGGATAGACGATAAAACATATGGCCTATAAAACATTCCCCATTAACATAACTCTGAGGCCTGTTCGTGATGTCTGATTAGTTTCTTCCCACTGGACAAACTGGGCAAATATATAAACAAAAAGAAGCCTAGCACCAAGGGACATGGATCGACTAGAGCAGGCCAGAGAGCCGCTCTGGCAACGTTGGGAAAATGTATTGATTATCAATGCTCCCTATGGAAGGAATTACAACTTAAAAAGGGGGAAAACGATGGAAAGGATTTTTCATATATTGACGGCATGGGGAAGTCATTTTGGCCTAATACCAACATTTAATACAAACTTCAGGGTATAACCAAAAACAGCCTGTTTTGTGGCCTATTGTAACATTCACGTGGACATCTGCTTTAATCACTGACAGACATAATACAAGAGGCATTTTGGATTATTATCCTCATTGGTAATAATCTTAGTAATTTTTAAAAATATTTGGGTACTATGAAAGTGTATTATCATCTTTCTTGCTCCTGTAGCTCGTCCCTCCTCAGATTAGAGGGAGATATCAAGCAAAGTGAAAGCGAAGTCGCTCAGTCGTTCCGAAGCCTTTTCGACCCCATGGACCGGGTAGGTCCTACCAGGCTCCGCGGTATCCATGGAGATTTTCCCAGGCATTAGAAGACATCATGGAGTGGGGCTGCCATTTTCCTTCTCCAGGGGATCTTCCCAACCCAGGTATCGAACCCGGGTCTCCTGCATTGCAAACAGACGCTTTACCGTCTGAGCCATCAAAGCAAAGGGAAGATTCAAACGGAGCAGGCCCTATGGTCCTTGCCTCTCAGCTCGCCTCTCCCCCCACCCCCGCCCCACCCTGCTGCCACCCACCATGCCCTTTGCCTGCCTTTTTGTCTATGGAAAAAGTTTAATCAAAAAATAAGTGCGATCTAGAGAAATTCTCCGGCTATTGTGAATCTCATTATCTTGATATTAGTCTGGTCATCATGCAGTTAATTCTCACCTGATGGTCTAGTAGTCATGTATAGACAGCTCACAGTCGTATGGCTCAGAAGATATTACTATAGGCCCTTGAGAAAGAATTAAAGATCCTTGACTTGTTGTTAATGACCCATACATTTTACTATTTAGTCTCCTTGCTGTCTTGCTTCAGCGTTCTCACTTCTTGGTTAAAC
>NW_020190797.1:0-14713 GCF_002263795.3 Bos taurus | reverse complement strand
TTTTTCTAGTTTCAGAGAGTGGGGGCTACTTTCTAGATGCAGCATGTGGGCTTCTCATTGTGGTGTCTTCTTTTGTTGTGAACTTCAAGCTCTAGGTGTGCAAGCTCCAGTAGTTGTGGCATGAGGGCTCAATAGTTGAGGTCCCCAGGCTCTAGAGCACAGGCTCAGTAGTTGTGGTACATGGACATAGTTGCTTCATGGCATGTGGGATCTTCTGGGATCTGGAATCCATGTCTCTTGCATTGGCAGGCTGAGTCCTTACCACTGAGTTACCAGGTAATCCAGAAACCTCTTACATTTTAACAGTCTACTTTAAGCTGATCTCACTTTGATCACATACAAAAGCTCTCCCCATTTATGTTTTTCATGTCACAATTTACCTTTTTATATGGTGCATTCATTAACAAATTAGAGTCACTATAATTACACCTTATATTATTTTCATTTAAATTTTATACTATAGTTAAGTGGTTAATACATCATCGTATCATTGAATTAGAATTTTCAAAATTTGACTGTATATTAACTTTACCACTGTGTTGTGTATTTTCACATGTTTTCATGCTAACCATTAGTGTTTTTTCATTTCAACTTGAAGGCAGGGCCTCATGGTGATGAACTCCCTCAGCTTTTGTCTGGGAAAGTCCTTCATTTCTCTTTCATTCCTGAAGGACAACATTGACAGAGTAGTCTTGAATGGCATTTTATTCCTTTCAACAGTTTGAAGATATAATTCCGCTCTCTATTGGCCTGTACAGTTTCTTTTAAGAACTATAGTGATTCTTTAATGGATATACCTGTGTGGGTTACAATCTTTTTTACTTCTTGTTTTTAGAATTTTCTATTTGTCTTTAACTTTTGACAGTTTTATGTGTCTTTAGAGAAGGTCATTTTGATTGAGATAATGGGGTGATCTATTAGCTTCATGAACTTGGACATCCAAGTTTCGCCCCAGGTTTGGGATATTCTGAGCTATTACTTCTTTAAATAAACTTTCTTCCCCTTCTCCTTTTCTTCTCCTTCTGGAACTTCAATTTTGCAGTGCTCCTTAGATCGCATAGGCTTTCTTTCACTCTTTCATTCTTTTTTCTTTGTTCTCCTCTGACTAAGTTATTTTGAAGTTCCTGTTACCGATTCTATCTTTTGTTTGGTCTATTATACTGATGTCCTCTATTGCATTTTTTGTTTCATTCAATGAATTCTTCAGCTCCAATATTTCTGCTTGGTTCTTTTTTGTGTTTCTTTTTCTTTGTTAAATTTCATTTTGTTCATGTATTATTTTCCTGATTTCATTGAATCGTCTCTAAGTGCTTTTTGTACCTCATTTCATTTCCTCAAGATAACTATTTTGAATTTTTATCAGGTAAATAACAAAACTCCATGTCTTTGGGCCTGGTTACTGGAAGATTATTGTGATTTTTTGATGATGTCGTGTTTCCTTGATTTTGTTGTATTCTTTGGAGTTTTCTATTGCTGATTTTTGAATTTGAAATAGGAGTCACCTATTCTAATCCTTAATAACTGTCTTTAAGGGAAAAAATCTTCATCAATCCTGCTATAAACTCTGAAGCTTTCTTAAACCTTATATGGATATACCTCCTCTCCATGCTTTTTGTTCTCTCTTGTGGCATAATTTTTAATCTTGTACGTCTTCATTCGATCTTACAACAAACCAGGCTGGCTGCTAATAGCTTGTTTTTGTTTTGTTTTGTTGTTTCTGCATGGCATGTGGGATCTTAGTTCCCTGACCAGGGTTTGAACTTGTATCCCCTGCACTGTAAGTGCATTTTAACCACTGGACCACCAAGGAAGTCCCTGATAGCCTCTTTTTTGTTTTCTCATAAGTGGTGCTAGAGTTCACATTTGTGGTTTTTGTTTGTTTGTTTGTTTGTTTTTGTCCCTTGCCATAGTCCATCTTCTGAGCATACTCCCTGTCTACCAGGACTTACTTTTGCTTTTACCCTTGAGAATATGGACAAGCAGCTGGTTTCAGACTGAGATAGATGACGACTGGGCACTCAGGACATTGGGAGTGCTTGCAGGCCAGGTGGGGGGATCTTCCAGTGAGGTTTTCTCAACAGAAAAAATCCTGTGTGTTTGTAGTTGATTGATTTCCAAACAGAATATCAAGAATGCCAATATTATCACCAAATGTGCTTCATTCTGAGGCCTCTTCTCTTAGCTGCTATCTCACTGTGTGCTCACATGACTTCTTCACTGTGCACACACAGTGAAGGAGGAAGAGAACAAGTTCTCTGGTCTGTTTTCCTGCTCAGTCACTTCAGTCGTGTCCGACTCTTTGCGAACCAGTGGACCACAGCCCGCCAGGCTCTTCTGTCCATGGGATTCTCCAGGCAAGAGTACTGGAGTGGGTTGCCATTTCCTCCTCCAGTGATAAAGTTTTCTTATAAGAACACTAATCCTATCAGACTAGGGAACTGTCCTCCTGAGCTCCTCTAACTGTAGCTATTTCCCAAAGGCCCCATCTTCAAGTACCATCACACTGAGAGTTAGGGCTTCACCATATGAATTTAGGAGGGAAGACAAATACTCATAACGTTAGGCAATATTCAGGTAAGTGTCACATGAATTCTTTACATAATGACAACTTCCTAGATTTACCACTAAAAGGAGCTTACTAAGGAGTATTGGCAACAGCAGGCACAAAAGTATATAATGGGTCTGTTGTACATACTTGTAAAAATGTATGGCTTTGGTTAAAGAAATGATGGAACAAAATGAACAGGTAAGTTTGAATCTCAAATTAAACAGTGAAGATTCCAAATAACAACAGTTAACTCTTACTACAAGTCATTACTTATACTGCCCAGAAGTAAATTTTAAAACCAACTGCCTATATCTATATTGTTACTTATCTGTCTAGTGATATATATATCTTGGCATGGATGCCTTATAGGGTTTTCTGAAAAGTAAACTAGTTGCATGATCATGGATTGGAATGGTTTAACTATTTTTAAAACACAAATGTTGTTACCTAAAAAAATTCATGTTAAACCTCAGTTACAGCTAAGTCTATGAGCCCCATCTAGAGTAACCTTTAAAACAAGAAACTTCTAAGGAGTACTAATAACATAAGTGAATAAATAAAAAAAAATTAAAAGGAAAAAAAAATAGATGTGGCTATCTTATCCTAATAGAAGTGGATATCTCATTGTGGTTGGATTTATATTTTTGCAATGACTAATGATTTTTAGCTTCTTTTCATTGTGCTTATTTGGCCACTTTTATATTTTCTTTGGAAGAATGTCAATTCAGATCTTTTGCCTGTTTTTATTTGTTATTTACTTAATTTTCCCTTTGTTTATTTTTATCATTTCCTTCTGCAGGAGATCTTCCCAATCCATGGATCAAACCCCCATCTCTTGTTTGGTAGGTGGATTCTTTACCACTGAGCCACCTAGGAAGCCCTCCTTTGCCTATTTTTAGGGCTTCCCTGGTGGCACTAGAGGTAAAGAATCTGCATGCCAATGCAGGTGACCTAACAAGGCATGGCAACCCACTCCAGTATTCTTTTTTTTTTCTACGGTGAGCATCCATTAGGTGCCATATAGCCCAGGATGCTCCTAGAGCCAGGTGGTTGAGAGAGAAGGCTCCACTCCAGTATTCTTGCCTGTAGAATCCCATGGACAGAGGAGTCTGGTGGGAGTCCAGAGGGTCACAAAAGAGTCAGACATGACTTAAGTGACTTAGCTCACACACCTATTTTTAAATGGAGTTGCTTCTTGATTATTGAGACCTCAAAGAGGTCTTTATGGGGCTTCCTTGATGGCTCAGTGGTAAAGAATCCACCTGCAATGCAAGAGATACAGGAGACACAGGTTCAATCCTGGGGCCAGGAAGATCCCCTGAAGAAGGAAATGGCAACCCACTCCACTATTCTTGCCTGGGAAATTCCCATGTACAGAGGAGCATGGCAGGCTACAGTCCAAAGGGTCGCAAAGAGTCAGATGCAACTGAGCAGCAACGGCTGTTATTTTGTTATCTTCTAGATACAAGTCCTTTATCAGATATATGATTAACAAACATTTTCGTTGATAATGTGGGTTGTATCTTAATTTTCTTGAATGTGTCCTCTGTAGAATCTGCTTTTCCTTCTCCTCCTTCTTATTCATTTTACTCATCTTTGCCATTTCATCTTAGAATATTGAACCTCTTCATATAAGGCATCATTATCCTCTCTGATAGCTTCTCTTGAGTGATGTTCTACTGATCCTGGGACTCATAGAAAATGTGCTCCAGTTTATTTGTGGTAAGGATAGCTTCAGCAGCAGCATTTAGGGATTCTTCCTCAAGAACTTCAGGGGCTTCCCTGGTGGCTCAGTGGTAAAGAATCCACCTGCCAATGCAGGGGACACGGGTTTCATCCCTAGTCCAGGAGGATATCACATGCCACAGGGCAGCTAAGCCCATGCACCACAACTACTGAGCCTGTGCTCTAGAGCCTGGGAGCTGCAACTACTGAGCCATGTGCCACAACTACTGAAGCCTGTGCATCTAGAGTTCATGCTCTGCAACAAGAGAAACCACAGCAATGAGATGCCTGTGTGCTGCAACTAGAGTAGCCCCAGCTCACTGCAACTGGAGAAAAAAAGCCCATGCAGCAACAAAGACCCAGTACAGGCAAAAATAATAAACAAATAAATAATTTTTAAAAAAAGAACTGCAAGAAGACAAAAGCAACTAAAGAAGGAATCATCATTTACCCACTTAACTGGAAAAAAATAAAAAAGCCTAGGAATGCCAAGTGTTGTAAAGAATGTCAAACAATAAACCAGTGTAAATTTTTTCACTAGTTGTAAAGTTTATCATATATATACCATATGATCCATAAATACTCCTTTGTATATACCCAAGAGTAGTAGTGTTTGTCAAAGGAAAAGATGGTATTAATATTTTGTGGAGAGATGATCTTTATTTGTACTGGGTAGTACCAGACATTATAGGATGTTTAACATCTGGCCCTCACCTTCTAAATACCAGTTGTACTCCCCAATCCCTGGGACAATCAACACATCCCAGGTAAGAACCACTACCCAGATCAGATCAGATCAGATCAGGTGCTCAGTCGTGTCCGACTCTTTGCGACCCCGTGAATCGCAGCACGCCAGGCCTCCCTGTCCATCACCAACTCCCGGAGTTCACTCAGACTCACATCCATCGAGTCAGTGATGCCATCCAGCCATCTCATCCTCTGTCATCCCCTTCTCCTCCTGCCCCCAATCCCTCCCAGCATCACAGTCTTTTCCAATGAGTCAACTCTTCGCATGAGGTGGCCAAAGTACTAGAGTTTCAGCTTTAGCGTCATTCCTTCCAAAGAAATCCCAGGGCTGATCTCCTTCAGAATGGACTGGTTGGATCTCCTTGCAGTCCAAGGGACTCTCAAGAGTCTTCTCCAACACCACAGTTCAAAAGCATCAATTCTTCAGCGCTCAGCCTTCTTCACAGTCCAACTCTCACATCCATACATGACCACAGGAAAAACCATAGCCTTGACTAGATGAACCTTTGTTGACAAAGTAATGTCTCTGCTTTTGAATATGCTATCTAGGTTGGTCATAACTTTCCTTCCAAGGAGTAAGCATCTTTTAATTTCATGGCTGCAGTCACCATCTGCAGTGATTTTGGAGCCCAGAAAAATAAAGTCTGACACTGTTTCCACTGTTTCCCCATCTATTTCCCATGAAGTGATGGGACTGGATGCCATTATCTTCATTTTCTGAATGTTGAGCTTTAAGCCAACTTTTTCACTCTCCTCTTTCACTTTCATCAAGAGGCTTTTTAGTTCCTCTTCTCTTTCTGCCATAAGGGTGGTGTCATCTGCATATCTGAGGTTATTGATATTTCTCCCGGCAATCTTGATTCCAGCTTGTGTTTCTTCCAGTCCAGCATTTCTCATGATGTACTCTGCATATAAGTTAAATAAACAGGGTGACAATATACAGCCTTGACGAACTCCTTTTCCTATTTGGAACCAGTCTGTTGTTCCATGTCCAGTTCTAACTGTTGCTTCCTGACCTGCATACAAATTTCTCAAGAGGCAGATCAGGTGGTATAGCTGCATTAGAAGATGTGAAAAAGAATGTTCAGTAGCATTATTAATAATAACTCCTAACTGGAAACAGCCCAAATATTTATAATAGAAGAATGAATAAATAAGTTGTGGTATAATCACCTAGTGGAATATCCTGATAACCTCATGATACCAGCATACCAGCCCTCATTTGCTTATATCTAGGCTTTTAAATTTAAGAGTAAAATAATCTTACTGTCTTGTTGAGTCGCTCTTTTATTTCCCAGTCTCTAAAAAATACTGGTTTGAAAATTAATGACTTAGAAATGAGCCCTGATCTTTGGTAAGGGCCACATTAAACAAATGTGGTATTACAATGAGATTTTTTTCCCCTTTTAATCACTAGGTTGTTCCCTAACATATATGAAATGTTTAAGACTTAGGCATAATGCTGGCTGATGCAATTTGAGTATGAGATAGCATTCTGAGTTTCGATGCTGCTATTACTTTTGAAATTAAAGTATACAGTTGGTTTCTAGCTATATGATTTATAAGGCAGATTACTGTGCCTTAGCAAATCAGCCTTTGAATGTCTGGTCATTTTAAAAAACTTAATTAATTTATTTATTTTTGGCTGTGCTGGGTCTTCGTTGCTGCCCGCAGGCTTTCTCTAGTTGCGGCAAGAGCGGGCTACCCTCTAGTTGCAGTGGGCAGGCTCCTTATTGCAATAGCTTCTCTTGTTGCAGGGCACAGGTTCTAGGGCATGTTGGTTCAGTAGCTGTGATGCATGGGCTTAGTTTCTCTGTGGCATGTGGGATGCTCCAGGATCAGGGATCAAACCCATGTCCCCTGTAGTGTTGGCAGGCAGATTCTTAACCTTTAGACCATCAGGGAAGCCCTGTCTAGTTATTTTTAATGTAGTTAAGTTGTTCAAATCCTGGATATCTGGAGGTCTTCAATGTGCTTGGATAGCCTGGACCTTGAATGTTTTGCTAATTTTCATAAAAACAGGACTTGGCTGGCTTCATAAGATAGAAGCCTTAATGGTATTCTCTCTTAAACAGCTTGGATAAAATTCTTATCACTAATCTGTGCTGGTGCTGTTGTAACATCTGGTTACACATGGTTAAGGTCGTGCTATTCCTTTTCTAACTAGACACAGTTTTCCGGAAGCCCCAGTTTCTTTGGTGGTACCCCTCAGTTCAGTCACTCAGTCATGTCCAACTCTTTGTGACCCCATGGACTGCAGCACGCCAGGCTTTCCTGTCATCCCCAGATCCTGGAGTTTGCTCAAACTCATGTCCAGCAAATCGGTGATGCCATCCAGCCATCTCATCCTCTGTCATCCCCTTCTCCTCCTGCCTTCAATCTTTCCCAGCATCAGGGTTTTCTAATAAGTCAGTTCTTTGCATCAAGTGGTACCCTAGGCTGTTGAAATTATTTCATGTACCCTTATCCTTTTCCAAAGTTGCCTATATTCTGGAGAATTATGAGAAATTGCAACTCATCTTTCTCTTTGGTTGGGGATCTTTCACTTTCATCCCTACCACATCTCAGAAGACAAGCATCAGCAAAATATACATACATATATATATAGAGAGAATATATAGAGAGAATATATATATATATATATATATATATATATATATATATATTCTCTATCAATAGTTTGCATAGAATGATGCTAAAGCTGAAACTCCAGTACTTTGGCCACCTCATGCGAAAGAGTTGATTCATTGGAAAGACTGTGATGCTGGGAGGGATTGGGGGGCAGGAGGAAAAGGGGACGACAGAGGATGAGATGGCTGGATGGCATCACGGACTCGATGGACGTGGGTTTGGGTGAACTCTGGGAGTTGGTGATGGACAGGGAGGCCTGGCATGTTGTGATTCATGGGGTCGCAAAGAGTCGGACACGACTGAGCGACTGAACTGAAACTGAACGGATAGTTTGCATCCAGTTTAACTAACTAGAAATTGAAGTGTGTTAGTCGCTCAATCGTGTCTGACTTGTGTCTGACTCTTTGTGATCCCCTGGACTGTAGTCTGCCAGGTTCCTCTGTCCGTGGAATTCTCCAGGCAAGAATATTGGAGTGGGTTGCCATTCCATTCTCCAGGGGATCTTCCTGACCCAGGGATGGAACCTGGGTCTCCTGAATTGCAGGCGGATTCTTTACCACTTGAGCCAAAGCTAGCTTTTAATTTGACTAACACAAATTTAAATTCTCATTCTCCTGCTTACTATTTGTTTATCTTGACCAAGTTACCTAAACTCTCCAAACCTGGTTCCTCTTTTTAAAAATGGAATGGAGGGAATTCCCTGGCAGTCCAGTGGTTAAGACTCCAGGACTTCTACTGCAAAGGGCACAGATTCAATCTCTACTTGGGGAACTAAAGATCCCACATGCTGCATGGCATGACCGAAAAAAAGAAGAAGAAAAAAAAGAAAAATAAATAATCAGGACTTCTCTGGTGTCTCAGTGGTAAAGAATCTGCCTGCCAATGCAGGAGACACAGGTTCAATCCCTGATCCAGGAAGATCCCACATGCTGTGGAGCAACTAAGTCCATGTGCCATAACTACTGAGTCCGTGCTTTAGAACCCATGCTCCATGACAAGAGAAACCACTACAATGAGAAGCCTGTGCACTGCAACTAGAGAGTATTCCTCACTCAGCGCCCCCATGCACCAATGAATGCCCAGCATAGCCAAAAATAAATAAATGAATAAAGAAATATTATAAAAAGAAACAAAAAAAGAAATAAATAATGATAGGAAAAGTATCCTAACTCCTTTAGTAGTCAAGAAAATGCCCATTAACATTACTTATAAAATTGCCCCCACCCAATTTTGAAGCATCATAATTTGTTATTCATTGGCTGTCATTTTGTCTCACCTCCAAGTGTTGGATATTATTTAGGCCAGAGGAACAGGAGGAAGATGATCATATTATTAATAACTGAACTGCAGGGAAAGTGCCAGTCTCAAGGATACTGAACTTCACTGGAATATGGCCAGACTGCTCATGTATCTTTTATGCATTTTCTCCTCCCATCCTATAGACTAATCAAAGCTCTCAACAACATGACAAGGCTAGAAGATCTCTCTTCTCTTTTCTGTACTACAGAGAATTATATCTATGTTAATGAAGAAGAAATATTCATGATATATTGAGCTAAATACATACACACACACCGAATATGAGAAAAGTGTGGAATAATACATAGAAGGTTATCTGGAGTTTGCAGGTGAAGAAGGAAAAGGGGTAAAATTATATATATTTTTATAAGATCAACATATTATTTACTTGTTTTCAGTAAACACAGGCTAATTTTATAATTCTGGAAGAAAATTTGATCACAGATTGAAGAAATATACAAATTTGAAAACTTTTAATTTAATATGGATATATAGTTTAAAATATATTTTATTATCATTTATTATTAATATAAGCTTAAAACTTATAATTAACTTATCACCTTAAAGTAAAATATATTTTTATTTTTTGGCTGTGCTGGGTCTTCATTGCTGTGCTTGGGCTTTCTCTCATTGTGGCAAGCAGGGCCTACTGTCTAGCTGTGGTGTACGGACTCCTCATTGTGGTGGCTTGTCTTGTTGCAGAGCATGGGCTCTAGGGTGCACAGGCTTCAGTAGCTGTGGTGCTTGGGCTCAGTAGTTGTGGCTTGTATGCTCTAGAGTGCAGGCTCAGTAGTTGTGGCTTGTATGCTCTAGGAGTGCAGGCTCAGTAGTTGTGGTGCATGGGGTTAGTTGCCCCAAGGCATGTGGAATTTTCCCGGATCAGAGAGCAAACCAGTGTCCCCTGCATTGCAAGGCGAATTGCTAACCACTGGATCACCAGGGAAGCCCCAGAAAAATTAATATATTGGCATAAACCTGAATATTCAGTGACATGAGCATCAAAACATATGTTTAATTTAGAGTCATTTCACAGAAAAATTTCTTATTTGTAGTATACATTTCTTCCACCAAAAGGGCCAAACATCATTTCCAATAATATTGAGTTATGAAGTTTTATTTATTATTGCATATGCTAAGTCGCTTTGATCGTGTCCAACTCTTTGAGACCCCATGGACTTGATCGTGTCCAACTCTTTGAGACCCCATGGACTGTAGCCCACAAGGCTCCTCTCTCCAGGCAAGAATATTGGAGTGGGGTGCCATTTCTTTCTCCATCATTGTATATAGTCTTTGTGAAATGGATGCAATAAACATGATTTTTTCTTTGAAATCACCCGTAGATCATTTGGTATTTCACAGAGGCATTTTGAGGAACACACTTTAGAAACTTGGAATTAGAAGAGTGATTTCCATACTCTTTAAACCAATGCACCCTTTCTGGTAAAATATTGATTATAAATATTATCTATTAATGATAAATTATATGTTTATTTCTCTTCTAAAATTTTATGTATGTTTAAAACCTACACGAAATTCAAAACATTAAAATGATAAAATCAAACAAAAATTATGTTTTAAAAATACTTTACATTAATGCCACAAAAATGTTACCTTTAAATATGTTATCTTCAGGTATAAGTATTTATTGAGCTCTGTATTGCTAAACATACTTTATTATTTTGAAAACCACGGTCAACATTTTGTGATACAATGATTAAAAGGATTGGTTCTAATTTAAAAGAAATCCTAATTGCTGACAGATAACAGTTTGGATAAAATTACTTAGAAGATATGATAATATAGCATTTGCAGAAGCCAGATAAAAGAATGATACAAACAGCTCTTTTGAGAGGCTCTTCAGTGTTATTTGCTTGCTTTTTGCTCTGTATTTCCTTTTCAAATTTCTATTTCAGCTTGTAATTTTGGAAAAGCTCCTGATTTATAGTAAATGACCATTGTTCTACAAAATGTATGATGTTTCAGCAAAATGAAATAGCCTCTATCACATTAATTTTCTTCTTGTCAATACATTCCAATCATCCATAGTCTTTAGTCTGTTGCAGAGGTTGCAATGGTGGTCAATAATTTCCCAGTCTTGTCAGAAACTGGTAAATGACAGAGAACTGTCATAATCTGTATGTTACAAGTGGTACTGCCATGATGTCAGTGAGATTATCTGCTGCAGATGTTTAATGGTCATAATCACAGCTTAGTGGGTCACCATGTCATTGTGCACCCTGCAGCATATAGAATTGATTCAATGCTTCCTGTGTGCCAGGAACTGTGCCAAGCATTGTATAAGCATAGTATCATTTAAGATAAAACACTTATCCAGTTAGATTGTGCTTAGTTTGCTCAGTCGTGTCTGACTCTTTGCGACTCCAATGGACTGCAGCTCTCCAGGCTCCTCTGTCCATGGGATTCTCCAGGCAAGAATACTGGAATGGGTTGCCATGCCCTTCTCCAGGGGATCTTCCCAACCCAGGGATCGAACCCAGGTCTTCTGCACTGCAAGCAGATTCTTTACCGACTGAGCCACCAGGGAAGCCCATCCAGTTAGATAGGTATTATTATCTACACGAAGACTCAGAGTTTAAGCCATTTGTCAGGTGGCAAATAGCGAAGCTAGGGCTTGAATTTAAGGTTTGTGATTCCAGATGTGCTCTTTACCTATAAGCTATACTGCTTCTGGTAGTATCTGAAGTATACATTACGAAAGCTCAAAAATGTTTGGTTCTCTTCTATTTTATGCATGTTGTGTGTGTGTGGTGTTAGTCACTTAGTCATGTCTGAATCTTCGTGACCCCATAGCCCACCAGGCTCCTCTGTCCACATAATTGCAAGGATATATTTCCTAGTGTTCTTGTAATTGGTAAGGGCCACCTAATGAGTTCTGGCCAAGGGGCTGTGAACAGAAGTGATATCTTTTGTTTCCAGGTAAAAACACTTAATTGGTAATATGCAACTCTCTTACCACCTTTCTTTTGTGTTCAGATGCTATAGCTTCTCAAATTCAAATAAACCTGATAACTCTGGAGAGTTACCTGAATCCATAGAGTAATTTGTGTGAGTTAAAAGCATACTTTTGTTCTGTTAAGCTACTGAGATTATAGGACTATTTGTTAACATACGTTTGTATGTGTGTGCATGCTCAGTCACTAAGTCCTATCCAACCCCTTGCAAACCCATGGGCTGTAGCCGGCCAGGCTCCTCTGTCCATGGGACTTTCTAGGCAAGAATACTGGAGTGCATTGCCATTTCTTTCTCGCAAGGAATCTTCCCAACCTAGGGATAAAAATTTTGCTTGGCAGGTGAATTCTTTACCACTGAGTCACCTGGGAAACCCTAGCTTACTATAACCTGATTACTTCAGAAAACTGGTACTGGAAGTAGAGTACTGCCACAACAAAACTCTGAAATATGACATTGGCTAAGTGGTTTTGTGGTAGGATTTTTCAATGGCAAAAATGTGGTGAAATTGTAACTTGCAATAGACTCAGCATATATGATTAAGGAATTTGTAACTCCAAGAGATTGGAAAGCAATGCTAGTTGGGAAAATATGGGGAAGAATCTAGAAAATAAGATGTTAGTACTATTTGTCATAGTGATGGCATTGTTCATCAATAGTTGCTGGCTTTGGTGTGATGGTTAATTTTATGCATCAACTTGATTAGGCTAATAAGAAATGCTCAGATAGCTGATAAAGCTTTATTTCTGGGTGTGTCTGTGAGGGAGTCTCCAGAACAGATTAGCATTTGAATCAGGAGACTGAGTGAAGAAAACTACCATCACCAATGTGGGTAGGCATCTATCAATTTGTTGAAGGGCTTGGATAGAACAGACAGACAGAGAAAGGGCAGTTCACTCCTCTCTACTTTGACAAAACACTCATTTTTTTCCCCGGTCATTGGATATCAGCACTCCTGATTCTTAAGTTTTGGGATTCAGACCGGGAATTACACCATCAGCCCCTTCAATTCTTAGTCCTTCAGACTGAGTTACATCACTGGCTTTCCTGGTCCTCCAGCTTGCAGATAGCAGATGGAGGGACTTCATGGCTTCCATAATAGCATAAGCCTACAAGAAATTCTCTGCTGTGTGTGTGTGTTTCTCTTTCTCTCTGTCACCGTCTATCTATAATATATACATATAACATATATATATATATATATATGTATATCTTAATGGTTCTGTTTCTCTGAAGAGCTTGAGTAATTCAATTGACAAAAATAGCTCAAGAAAGAATTAGCTGGTTTGCAAGCAGAAATAAAGGGGAATATTGGGAGACTGGGATTGACATATACACAATACTATATATATATATAGTATTGTGTATATGTATATATAAAATAGATTAATAAGGACCTACTGTATAGCACTGGGAGTGAACTGAAAGTCACTCAGTTGTGTCCGACTCTTTGCGACCCCAAGGACTATACAGGAATTCTCCAGGCGCAGAATACTGGAGTGGTAGCCTATCCCTTCTCCAGTGGATCTTCCCACTGGAGAACCAGGGTCTCCAGCATTGCAGATAGATTTTTTACCAACTGAGCTATCCAGGAAGCACAGGGAGCTATACTCAATACTCTGTAATGATTTCGATTCACTTTGCTATGCACCTGAAACTAACACAATGTTGTAAATCAACTATAAAATGTGAACCTGTTAACCACTCAGTCATGTCCCTGCTCTCATGACTCCATGGGCTGTAGCCCTTCCAGGCTCCTCTGTCCATGGGATTCTCCAGGTAAGAATACTGGAGTGGGTTGCCATACTATACACCAACAAAAAAATTTTTTTTAAGAAATAAAGGGGAATTAGTTTATGCGTTGGAAAATCCAACTGTATTTCAACCTCAAACTGTAAAAAATAAGATTGAGAGATCCTTGGAAGGACAAATACCCATTGAAATGTTTCAAATTATTAAATGTATCATGGGAAAATCAGACTAATTTAGTATTAAATAAAATACTCAGGTCAAAGATTACCTTAATGTGGTTTTTCCCACAGAAGTCTGACAACCTCAAGTTAATCCACATTAAAGAAATGGGGAGATATGTGGAGCAAGAAAGAAAAAACAAAGAACAGTCTATGGCAAATCTGAAAACTACATCTGCATGAGAAGTGCGCAGGTGTGGTTATTGCACATGTTGCTGACTGACAACCAAGTCTGTTTTTGAAACAATGGAACTGTTAAACCATAAGCCTGTAAAAAAGACTTATACCACTCCTTGGACCACCAGGATGAAAAAAATTCTACGTCATCAGGGTCAATTTAGGCCATAAGACTTAAAAACAACTCTTTAGGCCACCAAAATTATATAGACAAGAAGCAGGCATACCCCCCAAGGCATACCTCAAGGCATAACCCCTCATAGTCCATAATGCTTAGTTCAGATATAATACCTGTACAAACATGCCGTAAGAGATTCAATTAATTTTATGAAACTAGCATAGCCTTAACACAAATCTTGTAAAGATAATTCAAAATAATAAGCTAATTGTATTGATGGGTAAAAATACATCCATTTCTAATAAATAAATAGTAAATATTGTGGATTGATAGCTCAACCTCCATTCTATCTTCCTAACTGCAGTTAGAGTTCTGATGGTAAATTCATTTCTGCCAATTAGATTGACTTGTTAGATATGTATAATGTGTGTATGAGATGGAAGACATGCTGCTGTTGCTGCTGGCAATGTCATGGATATGAGACTGGTGACTCCATTTAGCAAAGACACCTTTGAGTCCAGGTGTGGC
>NW_020190796.1:0-17855 GCF_002263795.3 Bos taurus | reverse complement strand
ACTGTGTCCTTGGCAGTGTATTGATTGATATAATGGGTGTATAGAAATGTAAGTAGTAGCCTCAATGTTTGTAACCTTAGACCCTTTTGTTAATTCTTTTCTTGATTGAGCCCACCTCACCTTTGCACTATAGGAATGCAGCTTTGTCCAGTGCTTTTTTGGAGGCTGGTGCCTGACTTTGGAATAATCACCTTTAGAGAAAGAGAAGTTTCTTAAAATGTTAACAGGCCTCCTGGCCAGAAGATGATGTAATTCACCTGAACTTTTGCATATGATAAGTTTGAAAGCCTGGCTTCGATTAGGACAGGAACTGCTGTCCTTGCATGACTTCACCCCTTCCCCCATTATCCTCTATGCACAACTTAAGGTATAAAAACTACTTTGGAAAATAAAGTGCGGGCCTTGTTCACTGAAACTTGGTCTCCCCATGTCGCTCTCTCTCTCAAATTCTGGCTGAGTCTCCATCTGGAGCGCAGAACCCGCCATGCTTGCTAATTATGCCTGGGCTTCTAAGATCCGACCAGGGAGGCCTCAGTGTCTCCTCTCCTTTGGGAGAACGGAAGGACACCTGCGGCCTACGTAAGTGGTGCAAACTTCTTGTCTTGAAGATTTATTGATCTCCCGCGTAAACCAAGCTACTTTTCTCTTTTCTCCACTAAATTTTCCTGCTGAGCTATCCTCATCCTGTTACTCTTTATATCTTTGATAACATTTAAATAAATAGGTAGCCGAGCCGTCCCCGCTTCGAATACCCTGGATCAGCCAGGGCTGGTGCCTGGCATTCTCCAACACCAAGTTCAAAAGCATCAGTCTTTCAGTGCTTAGCTTTCTTCACAGTCCAACTCTCACATCCATACATGACCACTGCAAAAACCATAGCCTTGACTAGACGGACTTGTTGGCAAAGTAATGTCTCTGTTTTTCAATATGCTATCTAGGTTGGTCATAACTTTTCTTCCAAGGAGTAAGCATCTTAATTTCATGGCTTTCCATACTAGGGGAAATTTTCAAGGACTGAGTAGTCTTTTAACTTTGTTCCTTACCTCCACCCCATTCCTGACCCATAAAAGCACCTGGCAACCAGACCCCAGATGATTATTTGGTGGCACTAACTCGTCATTATCTCAGCCAGTGGGTTCCTGAACAAAGTCCCTTTCTAGTCTAGGTGGGCTTCCCTCATAGCTCAGTCAGTAAAGACTCTGTCTTCAGGAAATGAATCGCCAGTCCAGGTTCGATGCAGGATACAGGAAGCTTGGGGCTGGTGCACTGGGATGACCCAGAGGGATGGTATGGGGAGGGAGGTGGGAAGGGGTTCAGGATTGGGAACACATGTATACCCGTGGCAGATTCATGTTGATGTATGGCAAACCAATACAATATTGTAAAGTAATTAGCCTCTAATTAAATAAATAACTTTAAATTTGAAAAAAAGAATTTAGCCACAAAAGTAAATAAATAAGTAAATAAATATGCTATCTTAAAAAAGAATCTGCCTTCAGTGCAGGAGACTCGGGTTTGATTCCTGGTGAAAAATGAATTTTTCATTTCTTTTTTTCCTTTTCCTAGTCTAGACACCTCATCTCAGATTCACTGCAGCAAGCGGAACAAGCTTGGACTTGGTAACAGACTATGTCACATGCCTTATATTAGACATTTTATTGTTTCCATAGCAAAATTTTGAGGCAAGTATAGCTCTTGTCTCTGATTTACAGCAGTGTTAGTAAGCTGATCTTCAGAGCAGTTGGGAAACATTTAATGTCACAAAGTACCGGTGCCTATAGATGTCTGCATACCCAGGGCAGTCAAGGTCCCCCATGGAAGGCTTAGTGCTTAGTATTAGCTGAAGCGATGCTGCATTTCAACAAATTATACTAATAAATTCCTGATGGGTTCTATGTCACCCTTAGTTTATTTGTTTAGAGAAAAATATCCATGGATTGAATGACAGGGTCAATGACTCATGGAGCTTCATTCCTTGAGTGTATATACTGAGAATGTCTGAAAAAACACTAAATGTCATTTCAAAAAAAAAAAAAAAATGGCAGGATAGGATCAATTGAATTAACTGTTGTAGGGTAAAGTGGCAAAGGATATTTGGGGAGTACTAGTGGAAAAGCTTCTTAATGGATACAGCCCAGACATTGAGTCAATTTTGAAAATAATGAGAAGAGAGGAATTTGGGTTTCTAGTAGACTGCAAGTTGCTCATGGTCATGTGGCTGCAGAGACCAGATCAGTGTATACATCTGCAGAAGTAGAGCTTCAGTAAAGCATCTCAATTTGTGACCTTATGGTCCAGAAAACTGAAGGATCAAGTTTTCCTGTCGGGTCCATGAAAGGAGCCGTGTGAAAACACACCTGGCATGAGACCGCCAACACCAGAAACTAGAAAGTTAGAAAAACAAGATTCAACTTTGTGGCCCCAAGTCATTTAATTGTCAAGAAAAGGCTAGAGACCAGTGAGGCATGGTGAAAGGAAGGTGGGTTTAAAAAAACTGTGGGTAGTGCTTAAGATATGTGAGATTAGTAAATCCCAGTCTCGACCATCAAGGGAAACAAAGCTGGGTGCTGGCAGGTGAAATGGAATAGGGAGGAAGTTTTACATAGCAGATTCTTGGGGGCTGGGGAGTGAAAGAATCACCAAGTCTGACAATGGAGGAACAACACTATTGTCAAAGAATTCCTCATATTTCCTAATCAGTGCATAACAATGGCACAGGGAGTATGTGACCAGGTCTCCATTGAATCACTCTGCACTTCCTTAGTGAAGGATAAAGAAGTCCATGGACAAGGGAGATTTGTGATATCAGCATGAGTGTGGCAATTTATTTTTGATATTGCAAGCATGTGGTATTTAGGGGTGGGAAACAAGTGCATCGTGCCAGTCCTGGGATGTTCCCCCTGGGTGGAGCTGCCTGGTCCTTATAAAAGGAGTCTCCATCACAGTGCTGTCGTTGTCGTGAAGGTCATAGGGATCTTTGGAGCCTCTGGTGAGCACAACTCTTAGAGATCTTGATGGAACTTAGGTGTTGGGTTTAATTTGGGGGTAGAAGTGGCTTTAACTGAAGCAATTAGTGCTCTGTATGGGAAAAAGAAGATAATGAGGATTAAGGGAGAAATTTTTGATATTTGGTCATGTATGCGATCTTAAATGTGAGGAGAAAATGGAGTCAGAAGCTCAGTCGTAACCTGAGAGAGAGTAGGGGGGATGAGATACTGTGCTACAGCACAGCACACATTAGTTCCAAATGCCCCCTTCTCAGCATCCAATCCCATTGAGTGCCTAGTTTGAGCCTTTGCATTTCTCCTCAGAAGCCCACAGTCAGGTCAGCTTGTCCAGCAACCAAGACCTCATGGGAGAAATAAGTAGAGATTTGTTTGGGGATTGGCTACAAGTTTATTATCCAGATTCTTCTTCAGGGTATGTTTGTATTCGTACAACACCTGTGTAGGTAATTTTGTTTTAGAAAATGGTAGAAGGAGACACTAATCAGAAAAGACTGAAGATGAGGGCAAGAGATACTAAAAAAGAATGGTGATGAAGCTATAAAAAACCATAAAGACTGTATTAGGAATCAAGAAGTGTCCTTAGTGACGGAAGGGTTGTTGGCACAGCTAAATGTTCTACCGATCGGACTCTCTGCTATAAAGAAAGTTGTCTGTATTTCAGATTCTTTGAGACCCAGGAAGCATGTCTAACCATCCGCATCCCCATCCGCATCCGCATCAACATTAGCATCAGCATCAGCATCAGCATCACCATCAGTGCAAGGAGCCCTGCCATCCACCTCCAAAAGTGTGTCCACCCAACTGCCATGAGCCTTGCCCACCTCATCCATGCCCACCTGCACTGAGCCAGAAGAAATGCCCTCCTGGGCCACCATGCCCACCATGCAAGCAGAAGTGTCCACCCAAGTGGAAGTAACAGCACCAGATTTCATCTGGACCAAGAAACAAGATCCAGCCTCTCCCATTGTCCTCCCTTTGGCCGTGGTGATGGATTGCATCTTCCTTAATCTCCCTCCTGGACTGACAGCTGGCAGAGAAAAGGCTTGCTTCCTGAAGCTGACACCACGTTGTTGGAAGAGCAGCAGGATCATCGCTTGATCTCTCTTTGCCATCTGTGTGTCTGTATCTGCACTGTGATCTCTACCCCATGAGCAATTAGCATGTCTATTCTTTGCTTCTCCAATAAAGCATATTCATAGTCCATTATGTATTTCTATCTTTCGTTTTTTTGTTTTTTTGCATATAGTGTTTTTCATCTCTTCTGTCAACTGCAAGTATTCTTCTGAGTGTTCCATTTCATTCCCATTGGATTATCAGAATTAGACTTTTCCCTCATTGAGTTCAGCTTTGCCTGAAGTATGTATGTTTGGAATGGATCCATCAAGGAATTCCTTCTTTGGGTTCAGACTTCTTTCTATCTTTGTCTACCTTGAAGACCCTGAGAAGAATTGAATTCTCTCAGTCTCAGTTTCTTCATTTGTAAAACCAGTAGGCAGACTCTATTCAACTCAGTGTACACATAGAAGTTAATTTATTCACAAATGTTTCCCAATTATTAACACATGCCAGGCAGTCTCTTATGCGCTAGGGACATGAGGATGGTGACTAAAGTCCTTTTTCCATCTAAACTCTTGAAATGAGTTTGCACAAACACACACATACACACGCACATGTGCAGATACAAGGCAAATAATAGTGATGCCTGGGGGTATTTTAGAGACAACTGTGTAGAAAAGGTTTTCCAAAGTGACTTTTAGGGCAAAGACTTGAGTGAAGAGAAGAGTGAGCCTTGAGTATCTGGGGTACAATGTACCAGTGAGAGGCGATGGAGAGTGCTGAGGCAGGGCAGAGTAACTGCAGGGAGAACAGTCATCAGAGAGACAATGTCTCCAAATGGGGTTGAAGGCATTGGATCTGAAAGATGTGTCAAAGATTTTGATAATTTATTCACAGTTTTCCAGCCATACTAGGCTGAAGTTCAAAGTCTCAACTTTAGGTAATTCTCTACTATCACATCTATTTTCTTTTTAACTGAAAGTACATATGATCTTTTAAAGACAGTTTTTAAAAATGGTTAAAAGGACTAAGGAATATATGTATACTTATGGCTGAGCGCTGAAGAATTGATGCTTTTGAACTCTGGTGTTAAAGAAGACTCTTGCGAGTTCCTTGGACTGCAATGAAATCCAACCAGTCCATTCTAAAGGAGATCAGTCCTGGGTGTTCATTGAAAGGACTGATACTGAGGCTGAAACTTCAATACGTTGGCCACTTCATGCAAAGAGTTGACTCATTGGAAAAGACCCTGATGCTGGGAAGGATTGGGGCCAGGAGGAGAAGGGGTCGACAGAGGATGAGATGGCTGGATGGCATCACCAACGCTATGCACATGAGTTTGGGTGACCTCTGGGAGTTTGCGATGGACAGGGAGGCCTGGTATGCTGCAGTTCACGGGGTGGCAAAGAGTCGGACACGACTGAGTGACTGAACTGAACTGAACTGATGGCTGATTCACGTTGAGGTTTGTCAGAAAGCAGCAAAATCCCGTAAAGCAAGTCTTCATCAATAAAAATTAAATTAATTTAAAAAATTAATTCTTTTGCAAAGCAAAAATTTATTTTATGAGAGTGATGATATGAAAGGAAGCTCTATTATTAAGAGTGTTCCCATCTTATAGGGAAGTGGACTCCATTAAATTCCATCACCTTATAGGTAACAAAATGCTTGGAGAATTTTACTGTTGTTGTGATTCCAACACTAAAAAGACCTGATTTTATTTTTACGGGTGTTGACTTTGACCTCATGGATAGGCCTCTGGCCTAATATTATTAACACTATTCCCTCCCCAATTTTGTCTTGAATAAAAACAAGAAAAAGGAAAAGAAAAAATAATTTGTTTTTATTTTAGGAGAATATGATCTACATATTCAGAAAGTTCATAAAGCTTTGCTGTATGAAGTGGATAATCATAGACTGATCTCTTTATTGTCAAGAAACATGAAGTTAAGAAAAAGAAAAATACCAACCCTTCAAAAGACCCAAGTTTTCTTATTAAATTGCATCCCATACCTTCTCCACTAGAAGTGACCACAATCATGACTCCTAATAATCACTTTCTTGCTTTTTCTTTATGGGTTTTAACTACTGAGAAGCAAAAAGCTAAGGAGAAAAGGAAAGATATAAACATCTGAAAGCAGAGTTCCAAAGAATAGCAAGAAGAGATAAGAAAGCCTTCTTCAGCAATCAATGCAAAGAAATAGAGGAAACAACAGAATGGGAAAGACTAGAGATCTCTTCAAGAAAATCAGAGATACCAAAGGAACATTTCATCCAAAGATTGGCTCGATAAAGGACAGGAATGGTATGGACCTAACAGAAGCAGAAGATATTAAGAAAAGGTGGCAAGAATACACAGAACTGTACAAAAAAGATCTTCACAACCCAAATATTCACGATGGTATGATCACTCACCTAGAGCCAGACATCCTGGAATGTGAAGTCAAGTGGGCCTTAGAAAGCATCACCACGAACAAAGCTAGTGGAAGTCATGGAATTCCAGTTGAGCTATTCCAAATCCTGAAAGATGATGCTGTGAAAGTGCTGCACTCAATATGCCAGCACATTTGGACAACTCAGCAGTGGCCACAGCACTGGAAAAGGGCAGTTTTCATTCCAATCCCAAAGAAAGGCAATGCCAAAGAATGCCCAAACTACCACACAATTGCACTCATCTCACATGCTAGTAAAGTATTGCTCAAAATTCTCCAAGCCAAGCTTCAGCAATATGTGAACTGTGAACTTGCTGATGTTCAAGCTGGTTTTAGAAAAGGCAGAGGAACCAGAGATCAAATTGCCAACATCCGCTGGATCATGGAAAAAGCAAGAGAGTTCCAGAAAAGCATCTATTTCTGCTTTATTGACTATGCCAAAGGCTTTGACTGTGTGGATCACAATCAACTGTGGAAAATTCTGAAAGAGATGGGAATACCAGACCACCTGATCTGCCTCTTGAGAAATTTGTATGCAGGTCAGGAAGCAACAGTTAGAACTGGACATGGAACAACAGACTGGTTCCAAATAGGAAAAGGAGTACGTCAAGGCTGTATATTGTCACCCTGTTTATTTAACCTCTATGCAGAGTACATCATGAGAAACGCTAGACTGGAAGAAACACAAGCTGGAATCAAGAGTGCTGGGAGAAATATCAATAACCTCAGATATGCAGTTGATACCACCCTTATGGCAGAAAGTGAAGAGGAACTCAAAAGCCTCTTGATGAAGGTGAAAGTGGAGAGTGAAAAAGTTGGCTTAAAGCTCAACATTCAGAAAACGAAGATCATGGCATCCAGTCCCACCACTTAATGGGAAATAGATGGGGAAACAGTGGAAACAGTGTCAGGCTTTATTTTTCTGGGCTCCAAAATCACTGCAGATGATGACTGTAGCCATGAAATTAAAAGACGCTTACTCCTTGGGAGGAAAGTTATGACCAACCTAGATAGCATATTCAAAAGCAGAGACATTACTTTGCCAACAAAGGTTCGTCTAGTCAAGGCTATGGTTTTTCCTGTGGTCATGTATGGATGTGAGAGTTGGACTGTGAAGAAGGCTGAGCGCCGAAGAATTGATGCTTTTGAACTGTGGTGTTGGAGAAGACTCTTGAGAGTCCCTTGGACTGCAAGGAGATCCAACCAGTCCATTCTGAAGGAGATCAGCCCTGGGATTTCTTTGGAAGGAATGATGCTAAAGCTGAAACTCCAGTACTTTGGCCACCTCATGCAAAGAGTTGACTCATTGGAAAAGACTCTGATGCTGGGAGGGATTGGGGGCAGGAGGAGAAGGGGACGACAGAGGATGAGATGGCTGGATGACATCACTGACTCGATGGACGTGAGTCTGAGTGGACTCCGGGAGTTGGTGATGGACAGGGAAGCCTGGCGTGCTGTGATTCATGGGGTCACAAAGAGTCAGACACGACTGATCAACTGATCTGATCTGATAGGAATATCTCAAAAATTATAGTTAAGTTACTAGCTTTTCCACTACATAAATGGAATTATACTGTATACCGTATCTTTGTCTCTCATCCTTCAGTTGACACTATGTAGCTTTGGCCTATGCACTAGTGAAGTTTAGTATGTCATTGTGTGGCTATACAGCACTTCATTTCTCTCCTTGTTGTACTGTTGGTTGACCTCAAAGTTGTTTCCTTTGTGGAGCTGTTAGGAACACTAGGACGTTTTCCTCATGTCTGTTAGTGCACATGTTCACACATTTCTCTAGGCGATGTTCCCGAAGTATCTCACTTCTACTTTTACAGATGATGCCAAACTGTTTTCCAAAGTACTGGCAACAATTCCAGACTCCTCCCAGAGGTGTTGTGTATTTGCTGCTTGTCCTGTGTCTTAATTAAATTAGTTTGTCATTTCCAGACTTTTGAAGGCTGTACCCATCAGGTTTGCATTTTGAATACTCTTTATTTAATGTTAGTGACTTTCAGAAGTTCTAAAAATAACTTTGTAGGCCATATGAAGGCATTTTCTTTGTAAAGTGACTGTTGTCCAGTTTTCTATTCACTGTGCTGTTTATGACTGACTTTATGAGTTATTTACATATTTTGGATACTGATTTTTAATAACAGTTAGCCTAACCCGTGGCAGCTAAGATTTTCTCCTGTGTTTTCCTCTAGAAATTGTAGAGTCTTAGATCTTATGTTGTAGTCTGTGATACAATTTGAGTTAATATTTATATGGTGTTAGCTAAAGGCCAAGCTTCAATTATTTCTGTATCAGTATCCAACAGTTTGAGTAGCATTTAGTGACAAGGTTATTTTTCATCTGTTGAATTACCGAGACACCCTTGTTGAAAATCAGTTGACCATGTATGGTGTGGATCTATGTCTGGATGTTCTATTATTACGTTTATCTCTGTGTCTTTTCTTATGGGATAGCATCCTCTCTTAATTAGTGCAGCTCTATCATGCATTCCTGCAATTCATTCAGCAATTTTGATTTATCTTTAATTTATAGTTGAGAATTGCATAGATATAAAATTTGAGACCGTTAGGCCATCAGCATAGTATGGCTGTCAAACTATGAATAAATAATGAAAATCATTACTAAATCTTTGGATCCCAACCTCTCTGACCCCATTTGGAGGCAGTGTCTCCTTGATCACTGTCCTTTCTGTGGTTAATTTCCTCTGCCTTAGCACTTGCCCTCACCTCTCATGATACAATGTATCCCAGATACACTCAAAGCTCACTCATTTCATCACTCAGGTCATTGCCCAAAAAGCCACTTTGGAAGGGCTTTTCTCCAAATTTTCCCTAACATATACACACGCAGAACCATTATTTGTCTTCTGCGTATGTTTGTGTGTGTGTGTGTAAAATGCCCCCAAGAATTTAGATGGACAAGGACACTGGTCACCATTATCATGTCCCTAGCATATAAGTGATGGCCTGGCGTGTATCAATAACTAGGAAACATTTGTGTATATATTAATTTCTATGAGTACACTGAGTTGAATACATTCTTTCCTAATTTTCTCAGGTAAGGAAACTGAGGCTGAGAGAATTCAGTTCTTTTAAGGGTCCTACAAGGAAGAGAGATAGACACGTTTGAAACCAGTGAAAGAATTCCTTGATGGATCCAATCCAAAGACATTTCAGGCAAAGCTGACCTCAATGAAGAAAAAGTCTAACTCTGAAAATCCAATGGGAATGAAAAGGAACACTGAGAAGAATACCTGTAGTTGACAGGAGACATTAAAAACACAAAGTGCAAAAGAAAAACATAGAAGAAATGTGGACTCAATTATGACACAGGCTTTATTGGACAAGCAAAAATAGACACACTAATTACACATGGGGTGGAGATCACAACATGGATTACAGACGGGCACATGGCAAAGAGCGATCAGGCGATGATCCTGCTGCTCTTTATCCAACAAGGAGTTGTCAGCTTCAGGAAGCAAGCCTTTTCTCTGTCAGCTGTCGGTCGAGGAGGGAGGTTGAGGAAAATGCAGTCCGTCACCATGGCTGAAGGGAGGACAACGGGAGAGCCTGGATCTTGTTGTTTCTTGGTCCAGATGAAATCTGGTGCTGTTACTTCCACTTGGGTGGACACTTCTGCTCGCATGGTGGGCATGGTGGCCTAGGAGGGCATTTCTGCTGGCTCACTGGAGGTGGGCATGGATGAGGTGGGCAAGGCTCATGGCACTTGGGTGGGCATACTTTTGGAGGTGGATGGCAGGGCTCCTTGCACTGATGGTGATGCTGATGCTGATGTGGATGCGGATGTGGATGAGGATGCGGATGCGGATGGTGAGACATCCTTCCTGGGTCTCAAGGAATCTGAAATACAAAACCAGACAGCATTGTTCATAACAGAAAGTCCTATTCTTCCATTAATAGGGAGCCCTCTTCTACCACTTTCCAAAGAAAAAATTACTTACACAAGTGCTGTGTGAATACAAACACACTCTGAAGAAGAATAATCAGGATGTGAAACTTCTAGCCAATCTCAAAACACATCTCTACTAATTTCTCCCTTGAGGTCCTGTTTGCTGGTCTAACTGACTTGACTGTTGGCTTCCAAGGAAAAATGCAAAGGCCCATCAGCACTCAGTGGGACTGCAGGCTGAGAAGGCTTCATTTGCAATGAATGCAGGGTGCACTGAGACACAGCATCTCATCTCCCTGACTCTCCCTAGGTTAAGATTGTGCCGCTGACTCCATTCTTCTCGACACATTTAAGAGCATAAAGATGTCAAGAAGAAGTACTGAAAACTACCCCTAAATTCTCATTATCTTCTTATTCCCATAGAGAGCACTAATTTGTTAAAATACAGGCACTTCTACCCTAAGACTATACCCTACCACACGAGTGCTAAAAACCTCTAAAATTGTACTCACCAGAGGCTCCAAAGAAGACCTATGACTGAGTAGCACACAGATAGCAGCACGGTGGTAGAGACTCCTTTTATAAGGACCAGGCAGCTCCACCCAGAGGGAATATCCCAGATCTGGCATGATGCACTTGTTTCCCACCCCAAATACCATGTGCTTGCAATCTCAAAAACAAATTGTCACACTCACGCTGATATCACAAAGCTCCATTGCCATGGACTTCCTCACCCTTCACTGAGGCAGTGCAGAGTGAGTCACTCAATACATTGTCTCAAAGCCCCAGTGCCAGTAGCATGCACCAGTTAGGAAATATGAGGAATTCCTTGACAATGGTACTGCTCCTCCATGGTTAAGATTGTGCTTGCCACATTCCCCAGCTCCCTACGCATCTGGTATGGAAAACTTACTACCCCATTCCATTTCAGCTTCAGCACCCAGCTTTGTCTCCCTCAATGGTCATGACTAGGGTTTACTGAATGCACATATCATAACCCCCACCCACAGTTTTCTAAATTCCTCTTATACCACGTTCTACTTACCTCTGGGCTTTTCTTGACAATTAAATGACTTAACCATGGCCACAAAGTCTATCATGATTTTCCAGTATGAACAGTCTCATTTCAGTTGTGTTTTCACATGGCTCCATAGTGGACTTGAACAGGACAACATGATCCCTCAGGTTTCTCAGCCATAAGCTCATGGAATGGGGTCCCTTCATGAAATTCTACTTTTTCTGCCACATGACCATGAGTCACCCTGGTCTAGTGTTGTTTGATGCTGTTCAGTTGCTCATTCATGTCCGACTCTTTGCGACCCCATGGACTGCAGCACGCCAGACTTCCTTGTCCTTCACTATCCCCCAGAGTTTGCTCAAACTCATGTCCATTGACACCATCAAACCATCTCATCTTCTGTCATCCCCTTCTCCTCCTGCCTTCAATATTTCCTAACATCAACGTCTTTTCCAATGAGTTGGCTCTTCACATCAGGCGGCCAAAATATTGCAGCTTCAGCTTCAATATCAGTGTTTCCAATGAATATTCAGAGTTGATTTCCTTTAGGATTGACTGGTTTGCTCTCCTTGGTGTCCAAGGGGCTCTCATGTGTCTTCCCCAGCACCACAGTTCAAAAGCCTCAGTTCTTCAGTGCTCAGCCTTCTTTATGGTCCAACTCTGACATCCATACCTGACCACTGGAAAAACCATAACTTTGAGTATAGGGACCTTTGTCAGCAAAGTGATATCTCTGCTTTTTGATACACTGTCTAGGTTTGGTATAGTTTTCTTCCCATGAGCAAGCATCTTTTAATTTCATGACTGCAGTCTCAGTCCTCATTGATTTTGGAGCTCAAGAAAATAAAGTCTGTCACTGTGTTCATTTTTCCCCCATCTATTTCCCATGAAGTGATGGGATTGAATGCTATGATCTTATGAATGTGGAGTTTGAAGCCAACTTTTTCACTCTCCTCTTTCACTTTCATCAAGAGGATCTTTAGTTCATCTTTGCTTTCTGCCCTAAGGGTGGCATCATCTTCATACTTGAAGTTATTGATATTTCTCTGGCAATCTTGATTCCAACTTGTGCTTCATCCAGTCCAGAATTTTGATGATGTACTCTACATATAAGTTAAATAAGCGGGGTGACAATATACTGCCTTTACTTATTCCTTTCCCTGTTTTAAACCAGTTCATTTTTCCATGTCTGGTTCTTACTGTTGCTTGTTGGTCTGCTGCTTCTTGGTCTGCTAGAACCCCAAATTCCTCTCATCTCATTATCTTCAAAATTCTCTCAATATCTGGACTGTATCCATTTAAAAGTTTTTTCACTGAATTCAGTTCAATTGCTGAAATGTTTCCGACTCTTTGTGACCCCATGAATTGCAGCATGCCAGGCCTCCCTGTCTATCACCAACATCCAGAGTTCACCAAACTCATGTGCATTGAGTAGGTGATACCATCCAGACATCTTATCCTCTGTCGTCCCCTTTTCCTCCCACCCCCAATTCCTCCCAGCATCAGAGTCTTTTCTAATGAATCAACTCTTTGCATGAGTTGGCCAAAGTACTGGAGTTTCAGCTTCAGCATCAGTCCTTCTAATGAACACCCAGGACTGATCTCCTTTAGGATGGACTGGTTGGATCTCCTTGCAGTCCAAGAGACTCTCAAGAGTCTTTTCCAATGCCACAGTTCAAAAGCATCGATTCTTTGGTGCTCATCTTTCTTCACAGTCCAACTCTCACATCGATGCATGACTACTCGAAAAACAATAGCCTTCACTAGATGGACCTTTGTTGACAAAGTAATGTCTCTGCTTTTGAATATGCTGTCTAGGTTGGTCATAACTTTCCTTCCAAGGAGTAAGTGTCTTTTAATTTCATGGCCGCACCCACCATCTACAGTGATTTTGGAGCCCAAAAAAGTGAAGTCTGACACTGTTTCCACTGTTTCCCCATCTATTTCCCATGAAGTGATGGGACCAGGTGCCATGATCTTAGTTTTCTGAATGTTGAGCTTTAAGCCAACTCTTTCACTCTCCTCTTTCACTTTAATCAAGGGGCTTTTTAGGTCCTCTTTACTTTCTGCCATAAGGGTGGTGTCATCTGCATATCTGAGGTTATTGATATTTCTCCTGGCAATCTTGATTCCAGCATGTACTTCTTCCAGCCCAGCGTTTCTCATGATGTCCTCTGCATAGAAGTTAAATAAGCAGGGTGACAATATACAGCCTTGACGTACTCTTTTTCCTATTTGGAACCAGTCTGTTGTTCCATGTGCAGTTCTAACTGTTGCTTCCTGAACTGCATACAGGTTTCTCACAAGGCAGGACTGATGCTGAGGCTGAAGCGCCAATAATTTGGCCACTTAATGCGAAGAAGTGACTTATTGAAATATATCTTGATTTCGGGAAAGATTGAAGCAGGAGGAAAGGGAATGATAGAAGATGAGACGTTTGGATGTCATTACCAACTCGATGGACATGAGTCTGAGCAAGTTCTGGGAGGTGGTGATGGACAGGAAAGTCTGGGGTACTGCAGTTTCATGGGGTCGCAAAGAGTCAGACATGACTGAGTGACTGGACTGAACTGAACTGAACTGATAGCCAAGGTACTCAAGTTTTCCCCTGAAAGGCATAGTAAATATTATGAGCTGAAGTGTTACTGTCGGTCAACAAATTACACTAATAAATTATGAATGGGTTCCATTTCACCCCTATTTTTTTTATTTAAGGAAAAATCCACATGGATTGAATGGCTGAATCAATGATTCATGGAGGTTCATCCCCTGAGTGTACTAAGAATGTCTGGAAACACACTAAGTGTCATTTAAAGTAAATAACCTGATCGAGTCAATTGAATTAACTGTTGTAGGGGAAAGAAGTGCAAGATATTTAGGGAGTATTAGTGGGAAAGCTTCTAAATGCATATAGCCCAGACACTGAGTTCATTTTGAAGATAATGAGAGGAGAGGAATTTGGGTTTCTAGTAGACCACAAATGACTCAGATCATGGGTCTGCAGAGTTCAGATCAGTGCATAAATCTGCAAAAGTAGAGCTTCAGGAAGGGGTCAGAGATTGTGATTTATGGCCTAAGAAACTGAGGGATCACGTTGTCCTGTTCAAGTCCGTGTATGGAGCCATATGAAAGCACATCTGACATGAGACTGCTTGCACTAAAAAATCAAGGTAGATTTTTTGGCCAGGTTTAAGTCACTTAAATGTCAAGAAGCAGTATAGGGTACAAGGTGAGTTTAGAAAAGCTGGAGGTATGAGTTAAAATACGTGCAGTTAGGAAACTCTGGTCTCTGTCATCAATGGACAAAAAGCCGGGTGCTGACAGATGAAATGGAATGGGGTAGTAAGTTTTAGTACCAATGCTTGGGGAGCTGGCAAGAGGGGGAAGCAACATCTCTAACTATGGAAGAATAGCACCATTCTCAAGCATTCCTCATATTCCCTAAATGGTGCACAACATAGGTAGAGGAAGTATGAGACAAAGTCTCAAATGAATCACTCTGTAATTCCTCACTGAAGGGTGAGCAAGTCCATGGACAAGGGAACTGTGTGATATCAGTATGACTGGGGCATTGATTTTTGAGATTGCAAGCACGTGGAATTTGGTTGGGAAAAAAGTGCATCATGCCAGTCCTGGGATGTTCCCCCTGGGTGGGGCTGCCTGGTCCTTATAAAAGGAGTCTCCATCACAGTGCTGTCATTGTCCTGACGGTCATAGGGATCTTTGGAGCCTCTGGTGAGCACAACTCTTAGATCTTTTGGAACTTGGGTGTTGCGATTAATCTGGGAGTAGAAGTGGCTTTAACTGAAGCAATTAGAGCTCTGTACAGGAAAAAGAAGATAATGAGGATTTAGGGGTAAATTTTTGGTATTTGGTCATGTATGCAATCTTAAAAGTGAGGAGAAAACGGAGTCAGAGGCACAGTCTTAACCTGAGAGAGAGTAGGGGGGATGAGATACTGTGCTACAGCACAGCACACATTAGTTCCAAATGCCCCCTTCTCAGCATCCAATCCCATTGAGTGCCTAGTTTGAGCCTTTGCATTTCTCCTCAGAAGCCCACAGTCAGGTCAGCTTGGCTAGCAACCAAGACCTGATGGGAGAAATAAGTAGAGATTTGTTTGGGGATTGGCTACAAGTTTATTATCCAGCTTATTCTTCAGAGTATGTTTGTATTCGTACAACACCTTGTAGGTAATTTTGTTTTAGAAAGTGGTAGAAGCAAAGGCTAATCAGAAAAGACTGAAGATCTGAGGGTAAGAGTTACTAAAAAAAGAAGGGTGAAGTAGCTCTAAAAAAACATAAAGTTTGCATTAGGAATCCAGAAGAGTCCTTAGTGACGGGAGGGTTGTTGGCACAGCTAAATGTTCTACCAATCAGACTCATAGGTATTAAGAAAGGTGTCTGTTTGTATTTCAGATTCCTTGAGACCCAGGAAGGATGTCTCACCACCAGCATCCGCATCCCCATCCGCATCAGCATCAGCATCAGCATCACCATCAGTGCAAGGAGCCCTGCCATCCACCTCCAATAGTGTGCCCACCCAAGTGCCATGAGCCTTGCCCACCTCATCCATGCCCACCTCCACTGAGACAGAAGAAATGCCCTCCTTGGCCACCATGTCCACCATGCGAGCAGAAGTGTCCACCCAAGTGGAAGTAACAGCACTGGATTTCATCTGGACCAAGAAACAAGATCCAGGCTTTTCCATTTCCTCCCTTCAGCCATGGTGACAGACTGCATCTTCCTTAATCTCCCTCCTCAATCGACAGCAGGCAGAGGAAAGGCTTGCTGCCTGAAGCTGACACCACGTTGTTGGAAGAAGAGCAGCAGGATCATCGCTTGTACTCTCTGTGCCATGTGCCTGTCTGTATCCACGTTGTGATCCCTACCCCATGAGCAATTAGTGGGTCTATTCCTTTGCTTCTCCAATAAAGCATATTCATAGACCATTATGTATTTTTCTTTCTTTCTTTCTTTTTTTTTTGCAAATAGTGTATTTCCTCTCTTCTGTCAGCTACAAGTATTCTTCTGAGTGTTCCTTTTCCTTCCCTTTGGATTATCAGAATTAGACTTTTCCATCATTGAGTTCAGCTTTGTCTGAAATATGTCTTTTGCACTGGATCCATCAAAGAATTCCTTCATTGGCTTCTGATTTGTTTCTATCTTTGTCTACCTTGAAGACCCTGAAAAGAACTGAATTCTCTCAGTCTCAGGTTCCTTATTTGTAAAACCAGTAGGCAAGAATCTATTCAGCTCTGTGTACTCATAGAAATTAATGTAATCACAAATGTTTCCTCATTATTAACACATGCTGGGCAGTCTCTTATGTGCTAGGGATGAGGATGCTGCCCAAAGTCCTTTTTCCATCAGACCTCCTGTAGGCATTTTGCACAACACACACACCACACACACACACACACGCACATACAAGGCAAATAATAGTGATGCAGGGGGAATGTTAGAGACAACTGTGTAGAAAAGCTCTTCGAAAGTGGCTTTTAGGGCAAAGAATTGAGTGAAGAGATGAGTGAGCCTTGAGTATCTGGGGTACACTGTACCAGTGAGAGATGGCAAGTGCTGAGGCAGGGCAGACTAACTGCAGGAACAGTCATCAAAGAGGCAATGTCTCCAAATGGGGTTGAAGACATTGGATCTGAAAGATGTATTAGAGATTTTGATAATTCATTCACAGTTTTCTAGCCATACTATGCTGAAGTTCAGAGTCTCAACTTTCTAATGTAATTCTCTACTATCACATCTGTTTCTTTTAACTGAAAGTACATATGATCTTTTAAAGACATTTTTTTTGAAAATGGTTAAAAGGGCTAAGGAATATATTAATTCTTTGGCAAAAAAATGTATTTCATGAGAGTGACTATATGAAAAGCAGGTCTATTATTAAACATGTTCTCATATTAGAGGGAAGTTGACTCCATTAATTTCCATCACCTTATAGGTAACAAATGCGTAAAGAATTTTACTGTTGTTGTGCTTCCAACACTAAGAAGAAGTGATTTTATTTTTAGGAGGGTTGACTTTGTACTCTTGAACAGGGCTCTGGCCTAATATTATTGACATGATTCCCTCCCCAATTTTGTCTTGAAAAAAACAGGAAAAAAGAAAACAAAAAATAAAATTTTGTTTGATTTTAGGAGAACATAATCAACACATTCAGAAAGTTCATAAACCTTTGCTCTATGAAGTGGATGATTATAGATTGATCTCTTTATTGTCAAGAAACATGAAGATAAGAAAAAGAACAGATACCAACCCTGCAAAAAGACGCACGTTTCCTAATTATTTATACCCCATACCTTCTCTACTAGAAATGACCACAGTCATGTTTCTGAGATCACAGATCCTACAGTCAGCCTTCCTGAGTTCACTCCATGGTTCTGCTGCTTAACAACTGTATTGATCT
>NW_020190795.1:0-5208 GCF_002263795.3 Bos taurus | reverse complement strand
CTGCATGATTTGGAGCCCCAAAAACAAAGTCAGCCACTGTTGGCCCCATCTATTTCCCATGAAGTGATGGGACCAGATGCATGATCTTCGTTTTCTGAATGTTGAGCTTTAAGCCACATTTTTCATTCTTCTCTTTCACTTTCATCAAGACGCTTTTTAGTTCCTCTTCACTTTCTGCCATAAGGGTGGTGTCATCTGCATATCTGAGGTTATTGATATTTCCCTGCAATCTGGATTCCAGCTTGTGCTTCTTCCAGCCCGCATTTCTTCATGATGTACTCTGCATATAAGTTAAATAAGTGGGGTGACAATATACAGCCTTGACGTACTCCTTTTCCTGTTTGGAACCAGTCCATTGTTCCATATCCAGTTCTAACTGTTGCTTCCTGACCTGCTATAAATTTCTCAAGAGGCAGATCAGGTGGTCTGGTTTCCATCTCTTTTCAGAATTTCCACAGTTTATTGTGATCCCACAGTCAAAGGCTTTGGCATCATCAATAAAGCAAATAGATGTCTTTTTCTGAACTCTCTTGCGTTTTCCATGATCCAGTGGATGTTGGCAATTTGATCTCTGGTTCCTCTGCCTTTTCTAAATCAGCTTGAAACATCTGGAAGTTCACAGTTCACGTACTGCTGAAGCCTGGCTTGGAGAATTTTGAGCATTACTTTACTAGCGTGTGAGATGAGTGCAATTGTGTGGTAGTTTGAGCATTCTTTGGCATTGCCCTTTCTTTGGGATTGGAATGAAAACTGACTTTTCCAGTTCTGTGGCCACTGTTGAGTTTTCAATTTGCTGGCATATTGAGTGCAGCACTTTCACAGCATCACTTTCAGGATTTGAAATAGCTCAACTGGAATCCATCACCTCCACCACCTTTGTTCCTAGTGATGCTTTCTAAGGCCCACTTGACTTCACATTCCAGGATGTCTTGGCCCTAGGTGAGTGATCACACCATCGTGATTATCTGGGTCGTGAGATTTTTTTGTACATTCTTCTGTGTATTCTTTGCCACCTCTTCTTAATACATTCTGCTTCTGTTAGGTCCATACAATTTCTGTCCTTTATCGAGCCCATCTTTGCATGAAGTGTTCCCTTGGTATCTCTAATTTTCTTGAAGAGATCTCTAGTCCTTCCCATTCTGTGTTTTCCTCTATTTCTTTGCATTGATCGCTGAGGAAGGCTTTCTTATCTCTCCTTGCTATTCTTTGGGAACTCTGCATTCAGATGCTTATATCTTTCCTTTTCTCCTTTGCTTTTTGCTTCTCTTCTTTTCACAGCTATTGTAAGGCCTCCCCAGACAGGCATTTTGCCTTTTTCCATTCTTTTCCATGGGGATGGTCTTGATCCCTGTTCTGTACAACGTCACGAACTTTAGTCCATAGTTCATCAGACACTCTATCTATCAGATCTAGTCCCTTAAATCTATTTCTCACTACCACTGTAGTCATAAGGGATTGATTTAGATCATCTGAATGATTAGTGGTTTTCCCTTTACTTTTCAATTTAAGTCTGAATTTGGCAATAAGGAGTTCATGGGTTCTGAGCCACAGTCGCTCCCGGTGTTGTTTTGCTGACTGGGTATAAGAGTTCTCCATCTTTGGCTGCAAAGAAATAATCAATTCTGATTTCAGTGTTGACATTGGTGATGTCCATATGTAGAGTCTTCTCTGTGTTGTTGGAAGTTGGTGTTTGCTATGACAGTGCGTTCTCTTGTCAAAAACTCTCTTAGCTTGTGCCTACTTCATTCCATATTTCCAAGGCAAATTTTCCTGTTATCCCAGGTGTTTTCTTGACTGTCCTACTTTTGCATTCGTCCCCTATATGAAAAGGACATTTTTGGGGTGTTAGTTCTAAAAGGTCTTGTAGGTCTCCATAAACCGTTCAACTCCAGTTTTTCCATGTTACGGTTGGGGCATAGGCTTGGATTACTGTGACATTGAATGGTTTGCCTTGGAAACAAACAGAGATATTCTTGTCATTTTTGAGATTGCATCAAGTACTGCATTCTGGACTCTTTTTGTTGACCATCATGGCTACTCATTTTCTTCTAAGGGATTCCTTCCTCAGTAGTAGGACAAGGGTGGGCGCCAAGATGCTATCACACTCCAGGTCGGGCAGTGGCGGCGGAGGAGCTACCACCTGCGGAGTTCAGGGGAGAGGCTGAGAGGAGATACCCCACGCCCGAGGTCAGGGGAGGTGGCTGAGAGGAGCAACCCCACGTCCAAGAGCACAGCTGCACGGGCAAAGGAGGGAGAGGAGCTACTCCATGTTCAAGGTCAGGAGGGCAGCTGTGAGGAGAAACCCCTCGTCAACAGTAAGGAGCAGTGGCTGCACTTTGCTGGAGCAGCTTTGAAGAGATACCACGTCCAAGGTAAGAGAAACCCAAGTAAGATGGTAGGTGTTATGAGAGGGCATACAGGGCAGGCACACTGAACATATCAAGAAAAAACTAGCCAATCTGATCACAAGGACCACAGCCTTGTCTAACTCAATGAAACTAAGCATGTCCATGGGCCACCAAAGATAGAGGGTCATGGTGGAGAGTCTGACAGAATGTGGTCCACTGGAGAAGGGAATGGCAAACCACTTCAGTTTTCTTGCCTTGAGACCCATGAACAGTATGAAAAGGCAGAAATGATAGGATAGTGAACAGGAAACTCCCCAGGTCGGTAGGTGCCCAATATGCTACTGGAGATCAGTGAGAAATAACTCCAGAAAGAATGAGGATGGAGCGCAAAGCAAAAGCAATACCCAGCTGTGGATATGACTGGTGACAGAAGCAAGGTCCGATGCTGTAAAGAGCAATATTGCATAGGAACCTGAATGTCAGGTCCGTGAATTCAAGGCAAATTGGAGTGGTCAAACAGGAGATGGCAGAGTGAACGACATTCTAGGAATCAGCGAACAAAATGGACTGGAATGGGTGAATTTTAACTCAGATGACCTGGCCATCTACAAATGCGTATTTCCTGTGTGTCATTTGGGGATAGGAGCTCTCTCTGCCACATTCATCCTCTTCTGTGCTGCTATGGTTTTCAGACTTCACCAGGATGATTCTGGCTCAACTTTTATAGAAGTATTCCATTTAAAGATGCTGTTGACAATATACTCTCCTAATTCCATTACCTTTAGGGGTTCCACTCTTCCTTTGTTCATTCAGCTAAATGCATTTTGGAGGGCAGGAAAGTGAAAGCTTACGTTTAATATACAATTTTGAAGCAGAAGTTAGAAATGCTGTTTAAGGGTTTGAACTTACACTAATTCTGTGTCTATTGTTATTAAATGGGAAGTTGCTTGGATTATATGCTCTGATGAAAAATTTTGTGTAATTTAAATAATATGAATTGGCTATAACATGTATAATCAAGACACTCAACCATTTGGGTATTTCATATTCCATAATTGCTTTACGTTTTAAGGAACATTAAATGCTTATTAAAATTCACTGAAATGAAATATGCTTACTCTCTTACAAACTGTATTTATCTCTATTTACTCAAATCAGTTGCTTATAACATTATAGTTGGGTTTATATGGAAGTCTACTAATTCTTACAAGACTATCACCAAAAAGGAACTGTTTACTTTAGAAAGCAGGCATTTTTCAGAATTCGTGTTTTTTTCCATTCTTTTGCATGTTCTTATGCTCTTTTGTGGTCCATTAATTGATTTATGTAAAAAGAAATACCCTGACTGGTACTTATTAAAGAATCTTGTTACTTCCTTTCATCTATTTGTCTTGTGTGATGTCTTGACTCTCTTCTCTGTGTATCTTATCTCTATGTGTGTATCTCTTTATCTCTCCTTCAGAAAAGGGAAATAAAGCTGACTGACTAAGAACCACTGTTCAGAGATGTAGGATTTTAGCTACTAATTAGGACTCAGTATTTCTATTAATTGCCTTATTAATAGTGCTGAAAATCTGCATCAGCAGGATTCCAAAGAATAAATAATGAATCACAAGAATTTTTAAGAGGGTGTTATGAACTGAATATGTCTCCCCCAAATTCTACTTTCCAAGGATAAGTTTAGATGAAGTCCATGAAGATGCCCTGGTGATGAAAATCAGTGCCCCTGAAAGAGAACACCAGAGAATTTATTCTCTCTCCACACCATGCCAACTAGGAAAAGCTGGAGGCACAGCAAGAATTGGCAAACCACGAAGTGGGTCTCCCCAGAACTTTAACCACACAATCACCCTGATCTTAGACTTCCAGTTTCCAGGATTGTGAGCTACAGCAAGAATTGGCAAACCACGAAGTGGGTCTCCCCAGAACTTTACCATACTATCACCCTGATCTTAGACTTCCAGTTTCCAGGATTGTGAGTCTACAGCAAGAGTTGGCAAACCATGAAGTGGGTCTCCCCAAACTTTCCCATACCATCACCTGATCTTAGACTTCCAGTTTCCAGGACTGTGAGGCTACAGCAAGAACTGGCAAACCCGAAGTGGATCCCCAGAACTTTACCATACTATCACCCTGATCTTAGACTTCCAGTTCCAGGATTGTGAGGCTACAGCAAGAATTGGCAAACCATGAAGTGGGGTCTCCCCAAACTTTCCCATACTATCACCCTGATCTTAGACTTCCAGTTTCCAGGATTGTGAGAAAATAAGGGTCTACTGTTAAGCCATGTCTTGGTATATTTTATTAAGACAACCCAGGCTGACTAAGACAGAGGGGCAAATCTACTCCACTCTCTTGATTCCTGCAATCAGATCCTTATTACTGGAACCTAGCAGCTCATCCAGTAAGACAGTACATCAAACTTGAACCTGTTGTTCTGAGATGCTACCACTGCTGGGTCTTTAACAGAGAAAACTCATGTATTTTTGTTTGTTTGTTTAAACATGATGGTTCCTGAATCATATCACCCTCTATGTTTTATCCACTTAATGTGAAACTCCATTTATTACCACATAGAATTTGAGCCTGAAACAACTCTAATTATAAAGATTTTAGTATAGTAATTCCTTAATATTGTCATTTTCCACTCTTACTATAATATAGCATCTTCTCATGAGATAAAGAAAGAGAGAGGAAAGAAAAAAGAAAAATGGGAAAGGGAATGAAGGAAGGAAAGAGAGAAGAGGCAGGGAAATGATTAAAAAAAAAAAAAAAAAAACAGCATATGGCTTCTTTAACTGGTTCCATTTTATGTATCTAAACGTGTTCCCAAACTTTCACACATTATAAATTTACATAA
>NW_020190794.1:0-37483 GCF_002263795.3 Bos taurus | reverse complement strand
TGCTCAGCTGGCAATAATCAAGCAGCTGAGCAGGCAGGAATTAACGCAGCACAGCTGGCAATTAGTGCCAAGGCAGATGACAGGCAGGAATCGTGCAGCTCAGCTGGCAATTGTCAAGCAGATGAGCAGACAGTAATCACGCAGCTCAGCAGGCCTGATCACGTGACTGAGCATGCACTGTTCACGTGGCTGATCATACACTGATCACGTGATTGATCATGCACTGATCACTTGGATATCATGCACTGATCACCTGGTTGATCATACACTGTTCACGTGGTCTGACCATGCACTGATCACGTGGCTGATCATAACACTGCTCACGTAACTGATCATGCACTGATCACGTGGCTATCATGCACTGAATCACGTGACTGACCATGCACTGATCACGTGACTGATCATGCACTGATGAGTTGGCAATCATGCACTGATTACTTGGCTGATTCATACACTGATCACGTGACTGATAATGCCCTGATCATCTGGCTATCCTGCACTCATTACCTGGCTATCGTGCACTGATCACGTGGTTGATCATACACTGATCACGAGACTGATCTTGCACTGATCACGTCTGTATCATGCACTGATCACCTGACTGCCCATGCACTGATCACGTGGATAAACATACACTGATCATGTCACAGATCATGCAGTGATCACGCGGCTATCAGGCACTGCTCACGTGGCTGATCATGCAATGATCACGTAGCTACCATGTACTGGTTCACGTGAGTGATCATGCACTGATCACGTAATTGATCATACACTGATCAGGTGACTTATCATGCACTGTTCACAATACTGATCATGCACTGATCACGTGGATATCATGCACTGATCACGTGTTTGATCATACACCGTTCATGTGTCTGAGCATGCACTGCTCACATGGCTGATCAGTACACTGTTCACGTAAACTGATCATGCACTGATCACGTGGATATCCATGCACTGATCACGTGTTTGATCCATACACCGTTCACGTGTCTGAGCATGCACTGCTCACATGGCTGATCATACACTGTTCACGTAACTGATCATGCCACTGATCACGTGGCTGAACATGCACTGTTCACGTGGCTTATGACACACCTGTCACGTGACTGATCATGCACTGATCACGTGGCACTCATGCACTGATCACGTGTCTGATCATATTCTGCTCACGTAACTGATCATGCACACATCAGGTGGCTATCATGCACTTCTCACCTGGCTGGTCATGCAATGTTCACGTAGCTACCATATACTGGTCACGTGACTGATCATGCAAAGATCACGTAAATGATCATGCACTGTTCACGTGACTGATCATGTACTGATCACGTGACTGATCACGCACTGATCACGTGTCTATCATGCACTGCTCACGTGGCTGATCATGGCAATGATCACGAAGCAACCATGTACTGGTCACGTGACTGATCATGCACTGATCACGTAATTAATCCCGCACTGATCACCTGACTCATCATGCACTGATCACGTGGCTGATCACACACGTATCACGTGACTGATCATGCACTGATCACGTTGCTATCATGTACTAATCACGTGGCTATCATTCACTGATCACGTGGATATCATGCACTGATCACGTGGCTTATCACACACGTATCACATGACTGATCATTGCACTGATCACGTGGCTATCATGCACTGATCACGTGGCTGATCATGCAATGATCAAGTAGCTACCATGTACTGGTCACGTGACTGATCATGCACTGATCACGTAATTGATCATGCACTGATCACGTGGCTGATCATGCACTGAACACGTGAATAATCATGCACTGATCACGTGACTGATCATGCACTGATCACGTGGCAATCATGCACTGCTCACTTGGCTGATCATGCAATGATCACGCAGCTACCATGTACTGGTCACGTGACTGATCATGCACTGATCACGTAATTAATCCCTCACTGATCACCTGACTCATCATGCACTGGTCACGTGGCTGATCACACACGTATCACGTGACTGATCATGCACTGATCACGTTGCTATCATGTACTAATCACGTGGCTATCATTCACTGATCACGTGGATATCATGCACTTATCACGTGGCTTATCACACACGTATCACATGACTGATCATGCACTGATCACGTGGCTATCATGCACTGATCACGTGGCTGATCATGCAATGATCAAGTAGCTACCATGTACTGGTCACGTGACTGATCATGCACTGATCACGTAATTGATCATGCACTGATCACGTGGCTGATCATGCACTGAACACGTGAATAATCATGCACTGATCACGTGACTGATCATGCACTGATCACGTGGCTATCATGCACTGCTCACTTGGCTGATCATGCAATGATCACGCAGCTACCATGTACTGGTCACGTGACTGATCATGCACTGATGACGTAATTGATCATGCACTGGTCATGTGGCTGATCATGCACTGATCATGTGACTGATCATACACTGATCACGTGACTGATCATGCACTGATCACGTGACTGATCATGCACTGATCATGTGGCTATTATGCAGTGATCACGTGGCTATCATGCACAGATCACATGTCTGTTCATGCAATGAACACATAGCTACCATATACTGGTCACGTGATTGATCATGCACTGATCACGTGGCTGATCATGCACTGATCACGTGACTGATCATGCACTGTTCACGAGACTCATCATGCACTGATCAAGTGGATATCATGCACTGATCACGTGTTTGATCATACACTGTTCACGTGTCTGACCATGCACTGCTCACGTGGCTGATCATACACTGTTCACGTAACTGATCATGCACTGATCACGTGGATATCATGCACTGATCACGAGGCTGAACATGCACTGTTCACGTGGCTTACCGCACACCTGTCACGTGACTGATCATGCACTGATCACGTGGCACTCATGCACTGATCACGTGGCTGATCATACTCTGCTCACGTAACTGATCATGCACACATCACGTGGCTATCATGCACTTCTCACCTGACTGGTCATGCAATGTTCACGTAGCTACCATGTACTGGTCACGTGACTGATCATGCTCAGATCACGTAAATGATCATGCACTGTTCAGTTGACTGATCATGTACTGATCACGTGACTGATCATGCACTGATCACGTGACTGATCATGCACTGATCACGTGGCTATCATGCACTGCTCACGTGGCTGATCATGCAATGATCACGTAGCAACCATGTACTGGTCACGTGACTGATCATGCATGATCACGTAATTAATCCTGCACTGATCACCTGACTCATCATGCACTGATCACGTGGCTGATCACACACATATCACGTGACTGATCATGCACTGATCACGTGGCTATCACGCACTAATCACGTGGCTATCATTCACTGATCACGTGGATATCATGCACTGATCACGTGGCCGATCACACACGTATCACATGACTGATCATGCACTGATCACGTGGCTATCATGCACTGATCACGTGGCTGATCATGCAATGATCACGTAGCTACAATGTACTGGTCACGTGACTGATCATGCACTGATCACGTAATTGATCATGCACTGATCACGTGGCTGATCATGCACTGAACACGTGAATAATCATGCACTGATCACGTGACTGATCATGCACTGATCACGTGGCTATCATGCACTGCTAACTTGGCTGATCATGCAATGATCAGGCAGCTACCATGTACTGGTCACGTGACTGATCATGCACTGATGACGTAATTGATCATGCACTGATCACGTGGCTGATCATGCACTGATCACGTGGCTATCATGCACTGATCACTTGGCTGGTCATACTCTGATCACGCAGCTACCATGTACTGGTCACGTGACTGATCATGCACTGATGACGTAATTGATTATGCACTGATCATGTGGTGATCATGCACTGATCACGTGGATGATCATACACTTATCATGTGACAGATCATGCATTGATCACCTGGCTGATCATGCACTGATACCGTGACTGAGCATGGACTGATCACATGACTATCATGTAGTGATCACGTGACTTAATGGCGCTGATCATGTGACTGATCATGCGCTGATCATGTTTGCTATCATACACTGATCATGTGCCTCTGGAGGCAATAAACAAAGAGCTGAGTAGGCACGAATCAAACAGTCAGCAGGCAATAATCATGGAACTCAGCTGTGAGGAATCATGCTGCTCAGCTGGCAATAATCAAGCAGCTGAGCAGGCAGGAATTACGCAGCACAGCTGGCAATTGTCAAGCAGATGACAGGCAGGAATCGTGCAGCTCAGCTGGCAATTGTCAAGCAGATGAGCAGACAGTAATCACGCAGCTCAGCAGGCCCTGATCACGTGACTGAGCATGCACTGTTCACGTGGCTGATCATACACTGATCACGTGATTGATCATGCACTGATCACTTGGATATCATGCACTGATCACCTGGTTGATCATACACTGTTCACGTGTCTGACCATGCACTGATCACGTGGCTGATCATACACTGCTCACGTAACTGATCATGCACTGATCACGTGGCTATCATGCACTGATCACGTGACTGACCATGCACTGATCACGTGACTGATCATGCACTGATGAGTTGGCAATCATGCACTGATTACTTGGCTGATCATACACTGATCACGTGACTGATAATGCCCTGATCATCTGGCTATCCTGCACTCATTACCTGGCTATCGTGCACTGATCACGTGGTTGATCATACACTGATCACGAGACTGATCTTGCACTGATCACGTCTGTATCATGCACTGATCACCTGACTGCCCATGCACTGATCACGTGGATAAACATACACTGATCATGTCACAGATCATGCAGTGATCACGCGGCTATCAGGCACTGCTCACGTGGCTGATCATGCAATGATCACGTAGCTACCATGTACTGGTCACGTGAGTGATCATGCACTGATCACGTAATTGATCATACACTGATCAGGTGACTTATCATGCACTGTTCACAATACTGATCATGCACTGATCACGTGGATATCATGCACTGATCACGTGTTTGATCATACACCGTTCATGTGTCTGAGCATGCACTGCTCACATGGCTGATCATACACTGTTCACGTAACTGATCATGCACTGATCACGTGGATATCATGCACTGATCACGTGTTTGATCATACACCGTTCACGTGTCTGAGCATGCACTGCTCACATGGCTGATCATAAACTGTTCACGTAACTGATCATGCACTGATCACGTGGCTGAACATGCACTGTTCACGTGGCTTATGACACACCTGTCACGTGACTGATCATGCACTGATCACGTGGCACTCATGCACTGATCACGTGTCTGATCATATTCTGCTCACGTAACTGATCATGCACACATCAGGTGGCTATCATGCACTTCTCACCTGGCTGGTCATGCAATGTTCACGTAGCTACCATATACTGGTCACGTGACTGATCATGCAAAGATCACGTAAATGATCATGCACTGTTCACGTGACTGATCATGTACTGATCACGTGACTGATCACGCACTGATCACGTGTCTATCATGCACTGCTCACGTGGCTGATCATGCAATGATCACGAAGCAACCATGTACTGGTCACGTGACTGATCATGCACTGATCACGTAATTAATCCCGCACTGATCACCTGACTCATCATGCACTGATCACGTGGCTGATCACACACGTATCACGTGACTGATCATGCACTGATCACGTTGCTATCATGTACTAATCACGTGGCTATCATTCACTGATCACGTGGATATCATGCACTGATCACGTGGCTTATCACACACGTATCACATGACTGATCATGCACTGATCACGTGGCTATCATGCACTGATCACGTGGCTGATCATGCAATGATCAAGTAGCTACCATGTACTGGTCACGTGACTGATCATGCACTGATCACGTAATTGATCATGCACTGATCACGTGGCTGATCATGCACTGAACACGTGAATAATCATGCACTGATCACGTGACTGATCATGCACTGATCACGTGGCAATCATGCACTGCTCACTTGGCTGATCATGCAATGATCACGCAGCTACCATGTACTGGTCACGTGACTGATCATGCACTGATCACGTAATTAATCCCTCACTGATCACCTGACTCATCATGCACTGGTCACGTGGCTGATCACACACGTATCACGTGACTGATCATGCACTGATCACGTTGCTATCATGTACTAATCACGTGGCTATCATTCACTGATCACGTGGATATCATGCACTTATCACGTGGCTTATCACACACGTATCACATGACTGATCATGCACTGATCACGTGGCTATCATGCACTGATCACGTGGCTGATCATGCAATGATCAAGTAGCTACCATGTACTGGTCACGTGACTGATCATGCACTGATCACGTAATTGATCATGCACTGATCACGTGGCTGATCATGCACTGAACACGTGAATAATCATGCACTGATCACGTGACTGATCATGCACTGATCACGTGGCTATCATGCACTGCTCACTTGGCTGATCATGCAATGATCACGCAGCTACCATGTACTGGTCACGTGACTGATCATGCACTGATGACGTAATTGATCATGCACTGGTCATGTGGCTGATCATGCACTGATCATGTGACTGATCATACACTGATCACGTGACTGATCATGCACTGATCACGTGACTGATCATGCACTGATCATGTGGCTATTATGCAGTGATCACGTGGCTATCATGCACAGATCACATGTCTGTTCATGCAATGAACACATAGCTACCATATACTGGTCACGTGATTGATCATGCACTGATCACGTGGCTGATCATGCACTGATCACGTGACTGATCATGCACTGTTCACGAGACTCATCATGCACTGATCAAGTGGATATCATGCACTGATCACGTGTTTGATCATACACTGTTCACGTGTCTGACCATGCACTGCTCACGTGGCTGATCATACACTGTTCACGTAACTGATCATGCACTGATCACGTGGATATCATGCACTGATCACGAGGCTGAACATGCACTGTTCACGTGGCTTACCGCACACCTGTCACGTGACTGATCATGCACTGATCACGTGGCACTCATGCACTGATCACGTGGCTGATCATACTCTGCTCACGTAACTGATCATGCACACATCACGTGGCTATCATGCACTTCTCACCTGACTGGTCATGCAATGTTCACGTAGCTACCATGTACTGGTCACGTGACTGATCATGCTCAGATCACGTAAATGATCATGCACTGTTCAGTTGACTGATCATGTACTGATCACGTGACTGATCATGCACTGATCACGTGACTGATCATGCACTGATCACGTGGCTATCATGCACTGCTCACGTGGCTGATCATGCAATGATCACGTAGCAACCATGTACTGGTCACGTGACTGATCATGCATGATCACGTAATTAATCCTGCACTGATCACCTGACTCATCATGCACTGATCACGTGGCTGATCACACACATATCACGTGACTGATCATGCACTGATCACGTGGCTATCACGCACTAATCACGTGGCTATCATTCACTGATCACGTGGATATCATGCACTGATCACGTGGCCGATCACACACGTATCACATGACTGATCATGCACTGATCACGTGGCTATCATGCACTGATCACGTGGCTGATCATGCAATGATCACGTAGCTACAATGTACTGGTCACGTGACTGATCATGCACTGATCACGTAATTGATCATGCACTGATCACGTGGCTGATCATGCACTGAACACGTGAATAATCATGCACTGATCACGTGACTGATCATGCACTGATCACGTGGCTATCATGCACTGCTAACTTGGCTGATCATGCAATGATCAGGCAGCTACCATGTACTGGTCACGTGACTGATCATGCACTGATGACGTAATTGATCATGCACTGATCACGTGGCTGATCATGCACTGATCACGTGGCTATCATGCACTGATCACTTGGCTGGTCATACTCTGATCACGCAGCTACCATGTACTGGTCACGTGACTGATCATGCACTGATGACGTAATTGATTATGCACTGATCATGTGGTGATCATGCACTGATCACGTGGATGATCATACACTTATCATGTGACAGATCATGCATTGATCACCTGGCTGATCATGCACTGATACCGTGACTGAGCATGGACTGATCACATGACTATCATGTAGTGATCACGTGACTTAATGGCGCTGATCATGTGACTGATCATGCGCTGATCATGTTTGCTATCATACACTGATCATGTGCCTCTGGAGGCAATAAACAAAGAGCTGAGTAGGCACGAATCAAACAGTCAGCAGGCAATAATCATGGAACTCAGCTGTGAGGAATCATGCTGCTCAGCTGGCAATAATCAAGCAGCTGAGCAGGCAGGAATTACGCAGCACAGCTGGCAATTGTCAAGCAGATGACAGGCAGGAATCGTGCAGCTCAGCTGGCAATTGTCAAGCAGATGAGCAGACAGTAATCACGCAGCTCAGCAGGCCCTGATCACGTGACTGAGCATGCACTGTTCACGTGGCTGATCATACACTGATCACGTGATTGATCATGCACTGATCACTTGGATATCATGCACTGATCACCTGGTTGATCATACACTGTTCACGTGTCTGACCATGCACTGATCACGTGGCTGATCATACACTGCTCACGTAACTGATCATGCACTGATCACGTGGCTATCATGCACTGATCACGTGACTGACCATGCACTGATCACGTGACTGATCATGCACTGATGAGTTGGCAATCATGCACTGATTACTTGGCTGATCATACACTGATCACGTGACTGATAATGCCCTGATCATCTGGCTATCCTGCACTCATTACCTGGCTATCGTGCACTGATCACGTGGTTGATCATACACTGATCACGAGACTGATCTTGCACTGATCACGTCTGTATCATGCACTGATCACCTGACTGCCCATGCACTGATCACGTGGATAAACATACACTGATCATGTCACAGATCATGCAGTGATCACGCGGCTATCAGGCACTGCTCACGTGGCTGATCATGCAATGATCACGTAGCTACCATGTACTGGTCACGTGAGTGATCATGCACTGATCACGTAATTGATCATACACTGATCAGGTGACTTATCATGCACTGTTCACAATACTGATCATGCACTGATCACGTGGATATCATGCACTGATCACGTGTTTGATCATACACCGTTCACGTGTCTGAGCATGCACTGCTCACATGGCTGATCATACACTGTTCACGTAACTGATCATGCACTGATCACGTGGATATCATGCACTGATCACGTGGCTGAACATGCACTGTTCACGTGGCTTATGACACACCTGTCACGTGACTGATCATGCACTGATCACGTGGCACTCATGCACTGATCACGTGTCTGATCATATTCTGCTCACGTAACTGATCATGCACACATCAGGTGGCTATCATGCACTTCTCACCTGGCTGCTCATGCAATGTTCACGTAGCTACCATATACTGGTCACGTGACTGATCATGCACAGATCACGTAAATGATCATGCACTGTTCACGTGACTGATCATGTACTGATCACGTGACTGATCACGCACTGATCACGTGGCTATCATGCACTGCTCACGTGGCTGATCATGCAATGATCACGTAGCAACCATGTACTGGTCACGTGACTGATCATGCACTGATCACGTAATTAATCCCGCACTGATCACCTGACTCATCATGCACTGATCACGTGGCTGATCACACACGTATCACGTGACTGATCATGCACTGATCACGTTGCTATCATGTACTAATCACGTGGCTATCATTCACTGATCACGTGGATATCATGCACTGATCACGTGGCTTATCACACACGTATCACATGACTGATCATGCACTGATCACGTGGCTATCATGCACTGATCACGTGGCTGATCATGCAATGATCAAGTAGCTACCATGTACTGGTCACGTGACTGATCATGCACTGATCACGTAATTGATCATGCACTGATCACATGGCTGATCATGCACTGAACACGTGAATAATCATGCACTGATCACGTGACTGATCATGCACTGATCACGTGGCTATCATGCACTGCTCACTTGGCTGATCATGCAATGATCACGCAGCTACCATGTACTGGTCACGTGACTGATCATGCACTGATGACGTAATTGATCATGCACTGGTCATGTGGCTGATCATGCACTGATCATGTGACTGATCATACACTGATCACGTGACTGATCATGCACTGATCATGTGGCTATTATGCAGTGATCACGTGGCTATCATGCACAGATCACATGGCTGTTCATGCAATGAACACATAGCTACCATATACTGGTCACGTGATTGATCATGCACTGATCACGTGGCTGATCATGCACTGATCACGTGACTGATCATGCACTGTTCACGAGACTCATCATGCACTGATCAAGTGGATATCATGCACTGATCACGTGTTTGATCATACACTGTTCACGTGTCTGACCATGCACTGCTCACGTGGCTGATCATACACTGTTCACGTAACTGATCATGCACTGATCACGTGGATATCATGCACTGATCACGTGGCTGAACATGCACTGATCACGTGGCTGAACATGCACTGTTCACGTGGCTTACCGCACACCTGTCACGTGACTGATCATGCACTGATCACGTGGCACTCATGCACTGATCACGTGGCTGATCATACTCTGCTCACGTAACTGATCATGCACACATCACGTGGCTATCATGCACTTCTCACCTGACTGGTCATGCAATGTTCACGTAGCTACCATGTACTGGTCACGTGACTGATCATGCTCAGATCACGTAAATGATCATGCACTGTTCAGTTGACTGATCATGTACTGATCACGTGACTGATCATGCACTGATCACGTGGCTATCATGCACTGCTCACGTGGCTGATCATGCAATGATCACGTAGCAACCATGTACTGGTCACGTGACTGATCATGCATGATCACGTAATTAATCCTGCACTGATCACCTGACTCATCATGCACTGATCACGTGGCTGATCACACACGTATCACGTGACTGATCATGCACTGATCACGTGGCTATCATGCACTAATCACGTGGCTATCATTCACTGATCACGTGGATATCATGCACTGATCACGTGGCCGATCACACACGTATCACATGACTGATCATGCACTGATCACGTGGCTATCATGCACTGATCACGTGGCTGATCATGCAATGATCACGTAGCTACAATGTACTGGTCACGTGACTGATCATGCACTGATCACGTAATTGATCATGCACTGATCACGTGGCTGATCATGCACTGAACACGTGAATAATCATGCACTGATCACGTGACTGATCATGCACTGATCACGTGGCTATCATGCACTGCTAACTTGGCTGATCATGCAATGATCAGGCAGCTACCATGTACTGGTCACGTGACTGATCATGCACTGATGACGTAATTGATCATGCACTGATCACGTGGCTGATCATGCACTGATCACGTGGCTATCATGCACTGATCACTTGGCTGGTCATACTCTGATCACGCAGCTACCATGTACTGGTCACGTGACTGATCATGCACTGATGACGTAATTGATTATGCACTGATCATGTGGTGATCATGCACTGATCACGTGGATGATCATACACTTATCATGTGACAGATCATGCATTGATCACGTGGCTGATCATGCACTGATACCGTGACTGAGCATGGACTGATCACATGACTATCATGTAGTGATCACGTGACTTAATGGCGCTGATCATGTGACTGATCATGCGCTGATCATGTTTGCTATCATACACTGATCATGTGCCTCTGGAGGCAATAAACAAAGAGCTGAGTAGGCACGAATCAAACAGTCAGCAGGCAATAATCATGGAACTCAGCTGTGAGGAATCATGCTGCTCAGCTGGCAATAATCAAGCAGCTGAGCAGGCAGGAATTACGCAGCACAGCTGGCAATTGTCAAGCAGATGACAGGCAGGAATCGTGCAGCTCAGCTGGCAATTGTCAAGCAGATGAGCAGACAGTAATCACGCAGCTCAGCAGGCCCTGATCACGTGACTGAGCATGCACTGTTCACGTGGCTGATCATACACTGATCACGTGATTGATCATGCACTGATCACTTGGATATCATGCACTGATCACCTGGTTGATCATACACTGTTCACGTGTCTGACCATGCACTGATCACGTGGCTGATCATACACTGCTCACGTAACTGATCATGCACTGATCACGTGGCTATCATGCACTGATCACGTGACTGACCATGCACTGATCACGTGACTGATCATGCACTGATGAGTTGGCAATCATGCACTGATTACTTGGCTGATCATACACTGATCACGTGACTGATAATGCCCTGATCATCTGGCTATCCTGCACTCATTACCTGGCTATCGTGCACTGATCACGTGGTTGATCATACACTGATCACGAGACTGATCTTGCACTGATCACGTCTGTATCATGCACTGATCACCTGACTGCCCATGCACTGATCACGTGGATAAACATACACTGATCATGTCACAGATCATGCAGTGATCACGCGGCTATCAGGCACTGCTCACGTGGCTGATCATGCAATGATCACGTAGCTACCATGTACTGGTCACGTGAGTGATCATGCACTGATCACGTAATTGATCATACACTGATCAGGTGACTTATCATGCACTGTTCACAATACTGATCATGCACTGATCACGTGGATATCATGCACTGATCACGTGTTTGATCATACACCGTTCACGTGTCTGAGCATGCACTGCTCACATGGCTGATCATACACTGTTCACGTAACTGATCATGCACTGATCACGTGGATATCATGCACTGATCACGTGGCTGAACATGCACTGTTCACGTGGCTTATGACACACCTGTCACGTGACTGATCATGCACTGATCACGTGGCACTCATGCACTGATCACGTGTCTGATCATATTCTGCTCACGTAACTGATCATGCACACATCAGGTGGCTATCATGCACTTCTCACCTGGCTGCTCATGCAATGTTCACGTAGCTACCATATACTGGTCACGTGACTGATCATGCACAGATCACGTAAATGATCATGCACTGTTCACGTGACTGATCATGTACTGATCACGTGACTGATCACGCACTGATCACGTGGCTATCATGCACTGCTCACGTGGCTGATCATGCAATGATCACGTAGCAACCATGTACTGGTCACGTGACTGATCATGCACTGATCACGTAATTAATCCCGCACTGATCACCTGACTCATCATGCACTGATCACGTGGCTGATCACACACGTATCACGTGACTGATCATGCACTGATCACGTTGCTATCATGTACTAATCACGTGGCTATCATTCACTGATCACGTGGATATCATGCACTGATCACGTGGCTTATCACACACGTATCACATGACTGATCATGCACTGATCACGTGGCTATCATGCACTGATCACGTGGCTGATCATGCAATGATCAAGTAGCTACCATGTACTGGTCACGTGACTGATCATGCACTGATCACGTAATTGATCATGCACTGATCACATGGCTGATCATGCACTGAACACGTGAATAATCATGCACTGATCACGTGACTGATCATGCACTGATCACGTGGCTATCATGCACTGCTCACTTGGCTGATCATGCAATGATCACGCAGCTACCATGTACTGGTCACGTGACTGATCATGCACTGATGACGTAATTGATCATGCACTGGTCATGTGGCTGATCATGCACTGATCATGTGACTGATCATACACTGATCACGTGACTGATCATGCACTGATCATGTGGCTATTATGCAGTGATCACGTGGCTATCATGCACAGATCACATGGCTGTTCATGCAATGAACACATAGCTACCATATAATGGTCACGTGATTGATCATGCACTGATCACGTGGCTGATCATGCACTGATCACGTGACTGATCATGCACTGTTCACGAGACTCATCATGCACTGATCAAGTGGATATCATGCACTGATCACGTGTTTGATCATACACTGTTCACGTGTCTGACCATGCACTGCTCACGTGGCTGATCATACACTGTTCACGTAACTGATCATGCACTGATCACGTGGATATCATGCACTGATCACGTGGCTGAACATGCACTGATCACGTGGCTGAACATGCACTGTTCACGTGGCTTACCGCACACCTGTCACGTGACTGATCATGCACTGATCACGTGGCACTCATGCACTGATCACGTGGCTGATCATACTCTGCTCACGTAACTGATCATGCACACATCACGTGGCTATCATGCACTTCTCACCTGACTGGTCATGCAATGTTCACGTAGCTACCATGTACTGGTCACGTGACTGATCATGCTCAGATCACGTAAATGATCATGCACTGTTCAGTTGACTGATCATGTACTGATCACGTGACTGATCATGCACTGATCACGTGGCTATCATGCACTGCTCACGTGGCTGATCATGCAATGATCACGTAGCAACCATGTACTGGTCACGTGACTGATCATGCATGATCACGTAATTAATCCTGCACTGATCACCTGACTCATCATGCACTGATCACGTGGCTGATCACACACGTATCACGTGACTGATCATGCACTGATCACGTGGCTATCATGCACTAATCACGTGGCTATCATTCACTGATCACGTGGATATCATGCACTGATCACGTGGCCGATCACACACGTATCACATGACTGATCATGCACTGATCACGTGGCTATCATGCACTGATCACGTGGCTGATCATGCAATGATCACGTAGCTACAATGTACTGGTCACGTGACTGATCATGCAGTGATCACGTAATTGATCATGCACTGATCACGTGGCTGATCATGCACTGAACACGTGAATAACCATGCACTGATCACGTGACTGATCATGCACTGATCACGTGGCTATCATGCACTGCTAACTTGGCTGATCATGCAATGATCACGCAGCTACCATGTACTGGTCACGTGACTGATCATGCACTGATGACATAATTGATCATGCACTGATCACGTGACTGATCATGCACTGATCACGTGGCTATCATGCACTGATCACTTGGCTGGTCATACTCTGATCACGCAGCTACCATGTACTGGTCACGTGACTGATCATGCACTGATGACGTAATTGATTATGCAGTGATCATGTGGTGATCATGCACTGATCACGTGGATGATCATACACTAATCATGTGACAGATCATGCATTGATCACGTGGCTGATCATGCACTGATACCGTGACTGAGCATGGACTGATCACATGACTATCATGTAGTGATCACGTGACTTAATGGCGCTGATCATGTGACTGATCATGCGCTGATCATGTTTGCTATCATACACTGATCATGTGCCTCTGGAGGCAATAAACAAAGAGCTGAGTAGGCACGAATCAAACAGTCAGCAGGCAATAATCATGGAACTCAGCTGTGAGGAATCATGCTGCTCAGCTGGCAATAATCAAGCAGCTGAGCAGGCAGGAATTACGCAGCACAGCTGGCAATTGTCAAGCAGATGACAGGCAGGAATCGTGCAGCTCAGCTGGCAATTGTCAAGCAGATGAGCAGACAGTAATCACGCAGCTCAGCAGGCCCTGATCACGTGACTGAGCATGCACTGTTCACGTGGCTGATCATACACTGATCACGTGATTGATCATGCACTGATCACTTGGATATCATGCACTGATCACCTGGTTGATCATACACTGTTCACGTGTCTGACCATGCACTGATCACGTGGCTGATCATACACTGCTCACGTAACTGATCATGCACTGATCACGTGGCTATCATGCACTGATCACGTGACTGACCATGCACTGATCACGTGACTGATCATGCACTGATGAGTTGGCAATCATGCACTGATTACTTGGCTGATCATACACTGATCACGTGACTGATAATGCCCTGATCATCTGGCTATCCTGCACTCATTACCTGGCTATCGTGCACTGATCACGTGGTTGATCATACACTGATCACGAGACTGATCTTGCACTGATCACGTCTGTATCATGCACTGATCACCTGACTGCCCATGCACTGATCACGTGGATAAACATACACTGATCATGTCACAGATCATGCAGTGATCACGCGGCTATCAGGCACTGCTCACGTGGCTGATCATGCAATGATCACGTAGCTACCATGTACTGGTCACGTGAGTGATCATGCACTGATCACGTAATTGATCATACACTGATCAGGTGACTTATCATGCACTGTTCACAATACTGATCATGCACTGATCACGTGGATATCATGCACTGATCACGTGTTTGATCATACACCGTTCACGTGTCTGAGCATGCACTGCTCACATGGCTGATCATACACTGTTCACGTAACTGATCATGCACTGATCACGTGGATATCATGCACTGATCACGTGGCTGAACATGCACTGTTCACGTGGCTTATGACACACCTGTCACGTGACTGATCATGCACTGATCACGTGGCACTCATGCACTGATCACGTGTCTGATCATATTCTGCTCACGTAACTGATCATGCACACATCAGGTGGCTATCATGCACTTCTCACCTGGCTGCTCATGCAATGTTCACGTAGCTACCATATACTGGTCACGTGACTGATCATGCACAGATCACGTAAATGATCATGCACTGTTCACGTGACTGATCATGTACTGATCACGTGACTGATCACGCACTGATCACGTGGCTATCATGCACTGCTCACGTGGCTGATCATGCAATGATCACGTAGCAACCATGTACTGGTCACGTGACTGATCATGCACTGATCATGTAATTAATCCCGCACTGATCACCTGACTCATCATGCACTGATCACGTGGCTGATCACACACGTATCACGTGACTGATCATGCACTGATCACGTTGCTATCATGTACTAATCACGTGGCTACCATTCACTGATCACGTGGATATCATGCACTGATCACGTGGCTTATCACACACGTATCACATGACTGATCATGCACTGATCACGTGGCTATCATGCACTGATCACGTGGCTGATCATGCAATGATCAAGTAGCTACCATGTACTGGTCACGTGACTGATCATGCACTGATCACGTAATTGATCATGCACTGATCACGTGGCTGATCATGCACTGAACACGTGAATAATCATGCACTGATCACCTGACTGAACATGCACTGATCACGTGGCTATCATGCACTGCTCACTTGGCTGATCATGAAATGATCACGCAGCTACCATGTACTGGTCACGTGACTGATCATGCACTGATGACGTAATTGATCATGCACTGGTCATGTGGCTGATCATGCACTGATCATGTGACTGATCATACACTGATCACGTGACTGATCATGCACTGATCACGTGACTGATCATGCACTGATCATGTGGCTATTATGCAGTGATCACGTGGCTATCATGCACAGATCACATGGCTGTTCATGCAATGAACACATAGCTACCATATACTGGTCACGTCATTGATCATGCACTGATCACGTGGCTGATCATGCACTGATCACGTGACTGATCATGCACTGTTCACGAGACTCATCATGCACTGATCAAGTGGATATCATGCACTGATCACGTGTTTGATCATACACTGTTCACGTGTCTGACCATGCACTGCTCACGTGGCTGATCATACACTGTTCACGTAACTGATCATGCACTGATCACGTGGATATCATGCACTGATCACGTGGCTGAACATGCACTGTTCACGTGGCTTACCGCACACCTGTCACGTGACTGATCATGCACTGATCACGTGGCACTCATGCACTGATCACGTGGCTGATCATACTCTGCTCACGTAACTGATCATGCACACATCACGTGGCTATCATGCACTTCTCACCTGACTGGTCATGCAATGTTCACGTAGCTACCATGTACTGGTCACGTGACTGATCATGCTCAGATCACGTAAATGATCATGCACTGTTCAGTTGACTGATCATGTACTGATCACGTGACTGATCATGCACTGATCACGTGGCTATCATGCACTGCTCACGTGGCTGATCATGCAATGATCACGTAGCAACCATGTACTGGTCACGTGACTGATCATGCATGATCACGTAATTAATCCTGCACTGATCACCTGACTCATCATGCACTGATCACGTGGCTGATCACACACGTATCACGTGACTGATCATGCACTGATCACGTGGCTATCATGCACTAATCACGTGGCTATCATTCACTGATCACGTGGATATCATGCACTGATCACGTGGCCGATCACACACGTATCACATGACTGATCATGCACTGATCACGTGGCTATCATGCACTGATCACGTGGCTGATCATGCAATGATCACGTAGCTACAATGTACTGGTCACGTGACTGATCATGCACTGATCACGTAATTGATCATGCACTGATCACGTGGTTGATCATGCACTGAACACGTGAATAATCATGCACTGATCACGTGACTGATCATGCACTGATCACGTGGCTATCATGCACTGCTAACTTGGCTGATCATGCAATGATCACGCAGCTACCATGTACTGGTCACGTGACTGATCATGCACTGATGACGTAATTGATCATGCACTGATCATGTGGCTGATCATGCACTGATCACGTGACTGATCATGCACTGATCACGTGACTGATCATGCACTGATCACGTGGCTATCATGCACTGATCACTTGGCTGGTCATACTCTGATCACGCAGCTACCATGTACTGGTCACGTGACTGATCATGCACTGATGACGTAATTGATTATGCACTGATCATGTGGTGATCATGCACTGATCACGTGGATGATCATACACTAATCATGTGACAGATCATGCATTGATCACGTGGCTGATCATGCACTGATACCGTGACTGAGCATGGACTGATCACATGACTATCATGTAGTGATCACGTGACTTAATGGCGCTGATCATGTGACTGATCATGCGCTGATCATGTTTGCTATCATACACTGATCATGTGCCTCTGGAGGCAATAAACAAAGAGCTGAGTAGGCACGAATCAAACAGTCAGCAGGCAATAATCATGGAACTCAGCTGTGAGGAATCATGCTGCTCAGCTGGCAATAATCAAGCAGCTGAGCAGGCAGGAATTACGCAGCACAGCTGGCAATTGTCAAGCAGATGACAGGCAGGAATCGTGCAGCTCAGCTGGCAATTGTCAAGCAGATGAGCAGACAGTAATCACGCAGCTCAGCAGGCCCTGATCACGTGACTGAGCATGCACTGTTCACGTGGCTGATCATACACTGATCACGTGATTGATCATGCACTGATCACTTGGATATCATGCACTGATCACCTGGTTGATCATACACTGTTCACGTGTCTGACCATGCACTGATCACGTGGCTGATCATACACTGCTCACGTAACTGATCATGCACTGATCACGTGGCTATCATGCACTGATCACGTGACTGACCATGCACTGATCACGTGACTGATCATGCACTGATGAGTTGGCAATCATGCACTGATTACTTGGCTGATCATACACTGATCACGTGACTGATAATGCCCTGATCATCTGGCTATCCTGCACTCATTACCTGGCTATCGTGCACTGATCACGTGGTTGATCATACACTGATCACGAGACTGATCTTGCACTGATCACGTCTGTATCATGCACTGATCACCTGACTGCCCATGCACTGATCACGTGGATAAACATACACTGATCATGTCACAGATCATGCAGTGATCACGCGGCTATCAGGCACTGCTCACGTGGCTGATCATGCAATGATCACGTAGCTACCATGTACTGGTCACGTGAGTGATCATGCACTGATCACGTAATTGATCATACACTGATCAGGTGACTTATCATGCACTGTTCACAATACTGATCATGCACTGATCACGTGGATATCATGCACTGATCACGTGTTTGATCATACACCGTTCACGTGTCTGAGCATGCACTGCTCACATGGCTGATCATACACTGTTCACGTAACTGATCATGCACTGATCACGTGGATATCATGCACTGATCACGTGGCTGAACATGCACTGTTCACGTGGCTTATGACACACCTGTCACGTGACTGATCATGCACTGATCACGTGGCACTCATGCACTGATCACGTGTCTGATCATATTCTGCTCACGTAACTGATCATGCACACATCAGGTGGCTATCATGCACTTCTCACCTGGCTGCTCATGCAATGTTCACGTAGCTACCATATACTGGTCACGTGACTGATCATGCACAGATCACGTAAATGATCATGCACTGTTCACGTGACTGATCATGTACTGATCACGTGACTGATCACGCACTGATCACGTGGCTATCATGCACTGCTCACGTGGCTGATCATGCAATGATCACGTAGCAACCATGTACTGGTCACGTGACTGATCATGCACTGATCATGTAATTAATCCCGCACTGATCACCTGACTCATCATGCACTGATCACGTGGCTGATCACACACGTATCACGTGACTGATCATGCACTGATCACGTTGCTATCATGTACTAATCACGTGGCTACCATTCACTGATCACGTGGATATCATGCACTGATCACGTGGCTTATCACACACGTATCACATGACTGATCATGCACTGATCACGTGGCTATCATGCACTGATCACGTGGCTGATCATGCAATGATCAAGTAGCTACCATGTACTGGTCACGTGACTGATCATGCACTGATCACGTAATTGATCATGCACTGATCACGTGGCTGATCATGCACTGAACACGTGAATAATCATGCACTGATCACCTGACTGAACATGCACTGATCACGTGGCTATCATGCACTGCTCACTTGGCTGATCATGAAATGATCACGCAGCTACCATGTACTGGTCACGTGACTGATCATGCACTGATGACGTAATTGATCATGCACTGGTCATGTGGCTGATCATGCACTGATCATGTGACTGATCATACACTGATCACGTGACTGATCATGCACTGATCACGTGACTGATCATGCACTGATCATGTGGCTATTATGCAGTGATCACGTGGCTATCATGCACAGATCACATGGCTGTTCATGCAATGAACACATAGCTACCATATACTGGTCACGTGATTGATCATGCACTGATCACGTGGCTGATCATGCACTGATCACGTGACTGATCATGCACTGTTCACGAGACTCATCATGCACTGATCAAGTGGATATCATGCACTGATCACGTGTTTGATCATACACTGTTCACGTGTCTGACCATGCACTGCTCACGTGGCTGATCATACACTGTTCACGTAACTGATCATGCACTGATCACGTGGATATCATGCACTGATCACGTGGCTGAACATGCACTGTTCACGTGGCTTACCGCACACCTGTCACGTGACTGATCATGCACTGATCACGTGGCACTCATGCACTGATCACGTGGCTGATCATACTCTGCTCACGTAACTGATCATGCACACATCACGTGGCTATCATGCACTTCTCACCTGACTGGTCATGCAATGTTCACGTAGCTACCATGTACTGGTCACGTGACTGATCATGCTCAGATCACGTAAATGATCATGCACTGTTCAGTTGACTGATCATGTACTGATCACGTGACTGATCATGCACTGATCACGTGGCTATCATGCACTGCTCACGTGGCTGATCATGCAATGATCACGTAGCAACCATGTACTGGTCACGTGACTGATCATGCATGATCACGTAATTAATCCTGCACTGATCACCTGACTCATCATGCACTGATCACGTGGCTGATCACACACGTATCACGTGACTGATCATGCACTGATCACGTGGCTATCATGCACTAATCACGTGGCTATCATTCACTGATCACGTGGATATCATGCACTGATCACGTGGCCGATCACACACGTATCACATGACTGATCATGCACTGATCACGTGGCTATCATGCACTGATCACGTGGCTGATCATGCAATGATCACGTAGCTACAATGTACTGGTCACGTGACTGATCATGCACTGATCACGTAATTGATCATGCACTGATCACGTGGCTGATCATGCACTGATCACGTGACTGATCATGCACTGTTCACGAGACTCATCATGCACTGATCAAGTGGATATCATGCACTGATCACGTGTTTGATCATACACTGTTCACGTGTCTGACCATGCACTGCTCACGTGGCTGATCATACACTGTTCACTTAACTGATCATGCACTGATCACGTGGATATCATGCACTGATCACGAGGCTGAACATGCACTGTTCACGTGGCTTACCGCACACCTGTCACGTGACTGATCATGCACTGATCACGTGGCACTCATGCACTGATCACGTGGCTGATCATACTCTGCTCACGTAACTGATCATGCACACATCACGTGGCTATCATGCACTTCTCACCTGACTGGTCATGCAATGTTCACGTAGCTACCATGTACTGGTCACGTGACTGATCATGCTCAGATCACGTAAATGATCATGCACTGTTCAGTTGACTGATCATGTACTGATCACGTGACTGATCATGCACTGATCACGTGGCTATCATGCACTGCTCACGTGGCTGATCATGCAATGATCACGTAGCAACCATGTACTGGTCACGTGACTGATCATGCATGATCACGTAATTAATCCTGCACTGATCACCTGACTCATCATGCACTGATCACGTGGCTGATCACACACGTATCACGTGACTGATCATGCACTGATCACGTGGCTATCATGCACTAATCACGTGGCTATCATTCACTGATCACGTGGATATCATGCACTGATCACGTGGCCGATCACACACGTATCACATGACTGATCATGCACTGATCACGTGGCTATCATGCACTGATCACGTGGCTGATCATGCAATGATCACGTAGCTACAATGTACTGGTCACGTGACTGATCATGCACTGATCACGTAATTGATCATGCACTGATCACGTGGCTGATCATGCACTGAACACGTGAATAATCATGCACTGATCACGTGACTGATCATGCACTGATCACGTGGCTATCATGCACTGCTAACTTGGCTGATCATGCAATGATCAGGCAGCTACCATGTACTGGTCACGTGACTGATCATGCACTGATGACGTAATTGATCATGCACTGATCACGTGGCTGATCATGCACTGATCACGTGGCTATCATGCACTGATCACTTGGCTGGTCATACTCTGATCACGCAGCTACCATGTACTGGTCACGTGACTGATCATGCACTGATGACGTAATTGATTATGCACTGATCATGTGGTGATCATGCACTGATCACGTGGATGATCATACACTTATCATGTGACAGATCATGCATTGATCACCTGGCTGATCATGCACTGATACCGTGACTGAGCATGGACTGATCACATGACTATCATGTAGTGATCACGTGACTTAATGGCGCTGATCATGTGACTGATCATGCGCTGATCATGTTTGCTATCATACACTGATCATGTGCCTCTGGAGGCAATAAACAAAGAGCTGAGTAGGCACGAATCAAACAGTCAGCAGGCAATAATCATGGAACTCAGCTGTGAGGAATCATGCTGCTCAGCTGGCAATAATCAAGCAGCTGAGCAGGCAGGAATTACGCAGCACAGCTGGCAATTGTCAAGCAGATGACAGGCAGGAATCGTGCAGCTCAGCTGGCAATTGTCAAGCAGATGAGCAGACAGTAATCACGCAGCTCAGCAGGCCCTGATCACGTGACTGAGCATGCACTGTTCACGTGGCTGATCATACACTGATCACGTGATTGATCATGCACTGATCACTTGGATATCATGCACTGATCACCTGGTTGATCATACACTGTTCACGTGTCTGACCATGCACTGATCACGTGGCTGATCATACACTGCTCACGTAACTGATCATGCACTGATCACGTGGCTATCATGCACTGATCACGTGACTGACCATGCACTGATCACGTGACTGATCATGCACTGATGAGTTGGCAATCATGCACTGATTACTTGGCTGATCATACACTGATCACGTGACTGATAATGCCCTGATCATCTGGCTATCCTGCACTCATTACCTGGCTATCGTGCACTGATCACGTGGTTGATCATACACTGATCACGAGACTGATCTTGCACTGATCACGTCTGTATCATGCACTGATCACCTGACTGCCCATGCACTGATCACGTGGATAAACATACACTGATCATGTCACAGATCATGCAGTGATCACGCGGCTATCAGGCACTGCTCACGTGGCTGATCATGCAATGATCACGTAGCTACCATGTACTGGTCACGTGAGTGATCATGCACTGATCACGTAATTGATCATACACTGATCAGGTGACTTATCATGCACTGTTCACAATACTGATCATGCACTGATCACGTGGATATCATGCACTGATCACGTGTTTGATCATACACCGTTCATGTGTCTGAGCATGCACTGCTCACATGGCTGATCATACACTGTTCACGTAACTGATCATGCACTGATCACGTGGATATCATGCACTGATCACGTGTTTGATCATACACCGTTCACGTGTCTGAGCATGCACTGCTCACATGGCTGATCATACACTGTTCACGTAACTGATCATGCACTGATCACGTGGCTGAACATGCACTGTTCACGTGGCTTATGACACACCTGTCACGTGACTGATCATGCACTGATCACGTGGCACTCATGCACTGATCACGTGTCTGATCATATTCTGCTCACGTAACTGATCATGCACACATCAGGTGGCTATCATGCACTTCTCACCTGGCTGGTCATGCAATGTTCACGTAGCTACCATATACTGGTCACGTGACTGATCATGCAAAGATCACGTAAATGATCATGCACTGTTCACGTGACTGATCATGTACTGATCACGTGACTGATCACGCACTGATCACGTGTCTATCATGCACTGCTCACGTGGCTGATCATGCAATGATCACGAAGCAACCATGTACTGGTCACGTGACTGATCATGCACTGATCACGTAATTAATCCCGCACTGATCACCTGACTCATCATGCACTGATCACGTGGCTGATCACACACGTATCACGTGACTGATCATGCACTGATCACGTTGCTATCATGTACTAATCACGTGGCTATCATTCACTGATCACGTGGATATCATGCACTGATCACGTGGCTTATCACACACGTATCACATGACTGATCATGCACTGATCACGTGGCTATCATGCACTGATCACGTGGCTGATCATGCAATGATCAAGTAGCTACCATGTACTGGTCACGTGACTGATCATGCACTGATCACGTAATTGATCATGCACTGATCACGTGGCTGATCATGCACTGAACACGTGAATAATCATGCACTGATCACCTGACTGATCATGCACTGATCACGTGGCAATCATGCACTGCTCACTTGGCTGATCATGCAATGATCACGCAGCTACCATGTACTGGTCACGTGACTGATCATGCACTGATCACGTAATTAATCCCTCACTGATCACCTGACTCATCATGCACTGGTCACGTGGCTGATCACACACGTATCACGTGACTGATCATGCACTGATCACGTTGCTATCATGTACTAATCACGTGGCTATCATTCACTGATCACGTGGATATCATGCACTTATCACGTGGCTTATCACACACGTATCACATGACTGATCATGCACTGATCACGTGGCTATCATGCACTGATCACGTGGCTGATCATGCAATGATCAAGTAGCTACCATGTACTGGTCACGTGACTGATCATGCACTGATCACGTAATTGATCATGCACTGATCACGTGGCTGATCATGCACTGAACACGTGAATAATCATGCACTGATCACGTGACTGATCATGCACTGATCACGTGGCTATCATGCACTGCTCACTTGGCTGATCATGCAATGATCACGCAGCTACCATGTACTGGTCACGTGACTGATCATGCACTGATGACGTAATTGATCATGCACTGGTCATGTGGCTGATCATGCACTGATCATGTGACTGATCATACACTGATCACGTGACTGATCATGCACTGATCACGTGACTGATCATGCACTGATCATGTGGCTATTATGCAGTGATCACGTGGCTATCATGCACAGATCACATGTCTGTTCATGCAATGAACACATAGCTACCATATACTGGTCACGTGATTGATCATGCACTGATCACGTGGCTGATCATGCACTGATCACGTGACTGATCATGCACTGTTCACGAGACTCATCATGCACTGATCAAGTGGATATCATGCACTGCTCACGTGGCTGATCATACACTGTTCACGTAACTGATCATGCACTGATCACGTGGATATCATGCACTGATCACGAGGCTGAACATGCACTGTTCACGTGGCTTACCGCACACCTGTCACGTGACTGATCATGCACTGATCACGTGGCACTCATGCACTGATCACGTGGCTGATCATACTCTGCTCACGTAACTGATCATGCACACATCACGTGGCTATCATGCACTTCTCACCTGACTGGTCATGCAATGTTCACGTAGCTACCATGTACTGGTCACGTGACTGATCATGCTCAGATCACGTAAATGATCATGCACTGTTCAGTTGACTGATCATGTACTGATCACGTGACTGATCATGCACTGATCACGTGGCTATCATGCACTGCTCACGTGGCTGATCATGCAATGATCACGTAGCAACCATGTACTGGTCACGTGACTGATCATGCATGATCACGTAATTAATCCTGCACTGATCACCTGACTCATCATGCACTGATCACGTGGCTGATCACACACATATCACGTGACTGATCATGCACTGATCACGTGGCTATCACGCACTAATCACGTGGCTATCATTCACTGATCACGTGGATATCATGCACTGATCACGTGGCCGATCACACACGTATCACATGACTGATCATGCACTGATCACGTGGCTATCATGCACTGATCACGTGGCTGATCATGCAATGATCACGTAGCTACAATGTACTGGTCACGTGACTGATCATGCACTGATCACGTAATTGATCATGCACTGATCACGTGGCTGATCATGCACTGAACACGTGAATAATCATGCACTGATCACGTGACTGATCATGCACTGATCACGTGGCTATCATGCACTGCTAACTTGGCTGATCATGCAATGATCAGGCAGCTACCATGTACTGGTCACGTGACTGATCATGCACTGATGACGTAATTGATCATGCACTGATCACGTGGCTGATCATGCACTGATCACGTGGCTATCATGCACTGATCACTTGGCTGGTCATACTCTGATCACGCAGCTACCATGTACTGGTCACGTGACTGATCATGCACTGATGACGTAATTGATTATGCACTGATCATGTGGTGATCATGCACTGATCACGTGGATGATCATACACTTATCATGTGACAGATCATGCATTGATCACCTGGCTGATCATGCACTGATACCGTGACTGAGCATGGACTGATCACATGACTATCATGTAGTGATCACGTGACTTAATGGCGCTGATCATGTGACTGATCATGCGCTGATCATGTTTGCTATCATACACTGATCATGTGCCTCTGGAGGCAATAAACAAAGAGCTGAGTAGGCACGAATCAAACAGTCAGCAGGCAATAATCATGGAACTCAGCTGTGAGGAATCATGCTGCTCAGCTGGCAATAATCAAGCAGCTGAGCAGGCAGGAATTACGCAGCACAGCTGGCAATTGTCAAGCAGATGACAGGCAGGAATCGTGCAGCTCAGCTGGCAATTGTCAAGCAGATGAGCAGACAGTAATCACGCAGCTCAGCAGGCCCTGATCACGTGACTGAGCATGCACTGTTCACGTGGCTGATCATACACTGATCACGTGATTGATCATGCACTGATCACTTGGATATCATGCACTGATCACCTGGTTGATCATACACTGTTCACGTGTCTGACCATGCACTGATCACGTGGCTGATCATACACTGCTCACGTAACTGATCATGCACTGATCACGTGGCTATCATGCACTGATCACGTGACTGACCATGCACTGATCACGTGACTGATCATGCACTGATGAGTTGGCAATCATGCACTGATTACTTGGCTGATCATACACTGATCACGTGACTGATAATGCCCTGATCATCTGGCTATCCTGCACTCATTACCTGGCTATCGTGCACTGATCACGTGGTTGATCATACACTGATCACGAGACTGATCTTGCACTGATCACGTCTGTATCATGCACTGATCACCTGACTGCCCATGCACTGATCACGTGGATAAACATACACTGATCATGTCACAGATCATGCAGTGATCACGCGGCTATCAGGCACTGCTCACGTGGCTGATCATGCAATGATCACGTAGCTACCATGTACTGGTCACGTGAGTGATCATGCACTGATCACGTAATTGATCATACACTGATCAGGTGACTTATCATGCACTGTTCACAATACTGATCATGCACTGATCACGTGGATATCATGCACTGATCACGTGTTTGATCATACACCGTTCACGTGTCTGACCATGCACTGCTCACGTGGCTGATCATACACTGTTCACGTAACTGATCATGCACTGATCACGTGGATATCATGCACTGATCACGTGGCTGAACATGCACTGTTCACGTGGCTTATGACACACCTGTCACGTGACTGATCATGCACTGATCACGTGGCACTCATGCACTGATCACGTGTCTGATCATATTCTGCTCACGTAACTGATCATGCACACATCAGGTGGCTATCATGCACTTCTCACCTGGCTGGTCATGCAATGTTCACGTAGCTACCATTTACTGGTCACGTGACTGATCATGCACAGATCACGTAAATGATCATGCTCTGTTCACGTGACTGATCATGTACTGATCACGTGACTGATCACGCACTGATCACGTGGCTATCATGCACTGCTCACGTGGCTGATCATGCAATGATCACGTAGCAACCATGTACTGGTCACGTGACTGATCATGCACTGATCACGTTGCTGTCATGTACTAATCACGTGGCTATCATTCACTGATCACGTGGATATCATGCACTGATCACGTGGCTTATCACACACGTATCACATGACTGATCATGCACTGATCACGTGGCTATCATGCACTGACCACGTGGCTGATCATGCAATGATCACGTAGCTACCATGTACTGGTCACGTGACTGATCATGCATTGATCACGTAATTGATCATGCACTGATCACGTGGCTGATCATGCACTGAACACGTGAATAATAATGCACTGATCACGTGACTGATCATGCACTGATCACGTGGCTATCATGCACTGCTCACGTGGCTGATCATGCAATGATCACGCAGCTACCATGTACTGGTCACGTGACTGATCATGCACTGATGACGTAATTGATCATGCACTGATCATGTGGCTGATCATGCACTGATCACGTGACTGATCATGCACTGATCACGTGACTGATCATGCACTGATCACGTGGCTATCATGCACTGATCACTTGGCTGGTCATACACTGATCACGCAGCTACCATGTACTGGTCACGTGAGTGATCATGCACTGATGACGTAATTGATCATGCACTGATCATGTGGCTGATCATGCACTGATCACGTGACTGATCATGCACTGATCACGTGGCTGATCATGCACTGATGAGTTGGCAATCATGCACTGTTTACTTGGCTGATCATACACTGATCACGCGACTGATAATGCACTGATCATCTGGCTATCGTGCACTCATTACCTGGCTATCATGCACTGATTACTTGGCTGATCATACACTGATCACGTGACTGATAATGCCCTGATCATCTGGCTATCCTGCACTCATTACCTAGCTATCGTGCACTGATCACGTGGTTGATCATACACTGATCACGAGACTGATCTTGCACTGATCACGTCTGTATCATGCACTGATCACCTGACTGCCCATGCACTGATCACGTGGATAAACATACACTGATCATGTCACAGATCATGCAGTGATCACGCGGCTATCAGGCACTGCTCACGTGGCTGATCATGCAATGATCACGTAGCTACCGTGTACTGGTCACGTGAGTGATCATGCACTGATCACGTAATTGATCATACACTGATCAGGTGACTTATCATGCACTGTTCACGAGACTGATCATGCACTGATCACGTGGATATCATGCACTGATCACGTATTTGATCATACACTGTTCACGTGTCTGACCATGCACTGCTCACGTGGCTGATCATACACTGTTCACGTAACTGATCATGCACTGATCACGTGGATATCATGCACTGATCACGTGGATATCATGCACTGATCACGTGGCTGAACATGCACTGTTCACGTGGCTGATCACACACCTGTCACGTGACTGATCATGCACTGATCACGTGGCACTCATGCACTGATCACGTGTCTGATCATATTCTGCTCACGTAACTGATCATGCACACATCAGGTGGCTATCATGCACTTCTCACCTGGCTGCTCATGCAATGTTCACGTAGCTACCATATACTGGTCACGTGACTGATCATGCACAGATCACGTAAATGATCATGCACTGTTCACGTGACTGATCATGTACTGATCACGTGACTGATCACGCACTGATCACGTGGCTATCATGCACTGCTCACGTGGCTGATCATGCAATGATCACGTAGCAACCATGTACTGGTCACGTGACTGATCATGCACTGATCATGTAATTAATCCCGCACTGATCACCTGACTCATCATGCACTGATCACGTGGCTGATCACACACGTATCACGTGACTGATCATGCACTGATCACGTTGCTATCATGTACTAATCACGTGGCTACCATTCACTGATCACGTGGATATCATGCACTGATCACGTGGCTTATCACACACGTATCACATGACTGATCATGCACTGATCACGTGGCTATCATGCACTGATCACGTGGCTGATCATGCAATGATCAAGTAGCTACCATGTACTGGTCACGTGACTGATCATGCACTGATCACGTAATTGATCATGCACTGATCACGTGGCTGATCATGCACTGAACACGTGAATAATCATGCACTGATCACCTGACTGAACATGCACTGATCACGTGGCTATCATGCACTGCTCACTTGGCTGATCATGAAATGATCACGCAGCTACCATGTACTGGTCACGTGACTGATCATGCACTGATGACGTAATTGATCATGCACTGGTCATGTGGCTGATCATGCACTGATCATGTGACTGATCATACACTGATCACGTGACTGATCATGCACTGATCACGTGACTGATCATGCACTGATCATGTGGCTATTATGCAGTGATCACGTGGCTATCATGCACAGATCACATGGCTGTTCATGCAATGAACACATAGCTACCATATACTGGTCACGTGATTGATCATGCACTGATCACGTGGCTGATCATGCACTGATCACGTGACTGATCATACACTGTTCACGAGACTCATCATGCACTGATCAAGTGGATATCATGCACTGATCACGTGTTTGATCATACACTGTTCACGTGTCTGACCATGCACTGCTCACGTGGCTGATCATACACTGTTCACGTAACTGATCATGCACTGATCACGTGGATATCATGCACTGATCACGTGGCTGAACATGCACTGTTCACGTGGCTTACCGCACACCTGTCACGTGACTGATCATGCACTGATCACGTGGCACTCATGCACTGATCACGTGGCTGATCATACTCTGCTCACGTAACTGATCATGCACACATCACGTGGCTATCATGCACTTCTCACCTGACTGGTCATGCAATGTTCACGTAGCTACCATGTACTGGTCACGTGACTGATCATGCTCAGATCACGTAAATGATCATGCACTGTTCAGTTGACTGATCATGTACTGATCACGTGACTGATCATGCACTGATCACGTGGCTATCATGCACTGCTCACGTGGCTGATCATGCAATGATCACGTAGCAACCATGTACTGGTCACGTGACTGATCATGCATGATCACGTAATTAATCCTGCACTGATCACCTGACTCATCATGCACTGATCACGTGGCTGATCACACACGTATCACGTGACTGATCATGCACTGATCACGTGGCTATCATGCACTAATCACGTGGCTATCATTCACTGATCACGTGGATATCATGCACTGATCACGTGGCCGATCACACACGTATCACATGACTGATCATGCACTGATCACGTGGCTATCATGCACTGATCACGTGGCTGATCATGCAATGATCACGTAGCTACAATGTACTGGTCACGTGACTGATCATGCACTGATCACGTAATTGATCATGCACTGATCACGTGGCTGATCATGCACTGATCACGTGACTGATCATGCACTGTTCACGAGACTCATCATGCACTGATCAAGTGGATATCATGCACTGATCACGTGTTTGATCATACACTGTTCACGTGTCTGACCATGCACTGCTCACGTGGCTGATCATACACTGTTCACTTAACTGATCATGCACTGATCACGTGGATATCATGCACTGATCACGAGGCTGAACATGCACTGTTCACGTGGCTTACCGCACACCTGTCACGTGACTGATCATGCACTGATCACGTGGCACTCATGCACTGATCACGTGGCTGATCATACTCTGCTCACGTAACTGATCATGCACACATCACGTGGCTATCATGCACTTCTCACCTGACTGGTCATGCAATGTTCACGTAGCTACCATGTACTGGTCACGTGACTGATCATGCTCAGATCACGTAAATGATCATGCACTGTTCAGTTGACTGATCATGTACTGATCACGTGACTGATCATGCACTGATCACGTGGCTATCATGCACTGCTCACGTGGCTGATCATGCAATGATCACGTAGCAACCATGTACTGGTCACGTGACTGATCATGCATGATCACGTAATTAATCCTGCACTGATCACCTGACTCATCATGCACTGATCACGTGGCTGATCACACACGTATCACGTGACTGATCATGCACTGATCACGTGGCTATCATGCACTAATCACGTGGCTATCATTCACTGATCACGTGGATATCATGCACTGATCACGTGGCCGATCACACACGTATCACATGACTGATCATGCACTGATCACGTGGCTATCATGCACTGATCACGTGGCTGATCATGCAATGATCACGTAGCTACAATGTACTGGTCACGTGACTGATCATGCACTGATCACGTAATTGATCATGCACTGATCACGTGGCTGATCATGCACTGAACACGTGAATAATCATGCACTGATCACGTGACTGATCATGCACTGATCACGTGGCTATCATGCACTGCTAACTTGGCTGATCATGCAATGATCAGGCAGCTACCATGTACTGGTCACGTGACTGATCATGCACTGATGACGTAATTGATCATGCACTGATCACGTGGCTGATCATGCACTGATCACGTGGCTATCATGCACTGATCACTTGGCTGGTCATACTCTGATCACGCAGCTACCATGTACTGGTCACGTGACTGATCATGCACTGATGACGTAATTGATTATGCACTGATCATGTGGTGATCATGCACTGATCACGTGGATGATCATACACTTATCATGTGACAGATCATGCATTGATCACGTGGCTGATCATGCACTGATACCGTGACTGAGCATGGACTGATCACATGACTATCATGTAGTGATCACGTGACTTAATGGCGCTGATCATGTGACTGATCATGCGCTGATCATGTTTGCTATCATACACTGATCATGTGCCTCTGGAGGCAATAAACAAAGAGCTGAGTAGGCACGAATCAAACAGTCAGCAGGCAATAATCATGGAACTCAGCTGTGAGGAATCATGCTGCTCAGCTGGCAATAATCAAGCAGCTGAGCAGGCAGGAATTACGCAGCACAGCTGGCAATTGTCAAGCAGATGACAGGCAGGAATCGTGCAGCTCAGCTGGCAATTGTCAAGCAGATGAGCAGACAGTAATCACGCAGCTCAGCAGGCCCTGATCACGTGACTGAGCATGCACTGTTCACGTGGCTGATCATACACTGATCACGTGATTGATCATGCACTGATCACTTGGATATCATGCACTGATCACCTGGTTGATCATACACTGTTCACGTGTCTGACCATGCACTGATCACGTGGCTGATCATACACTGCTCACGTAACTGATCATGCACTGATCACGTGGCTATCATGCACTGATCACGTGACTGACCATGCACTGATCACGTGACTGATCATGCACTGATGAGTTGGCAATCATGCACTGATTACTTGGCTGATCATACACTGATCACGTGACTGATAATGCCCTGATCATCTGGCTATCCTGCACTCATTACCTGGCTATCGTGCACTGATCACGTGGTTGATCATACACTGATCACGAGACTGATCTTGCACTGATCACGTCTGTATCATGCACTGATCACCTGACTGCCCATGCACTGATCACGTGGATAAACATACACTGATCATGTCACAGATCATGCAGTGATCACGCGGCTATCAGGCACTGCTCACGTGGCTGATCATGCAATGATCACGTAGCTACCATGTACTGGTCACGTGAGTGATCATGCACTGATCACGTAATTGATCATACACTGATCAGGTGACTTATCATGCACTGTTCACAATACTGATCATGCACTGATCACGTGGATATCATGCACTGATCACGTGTTTGATCATACACCGTTCATGTGTCTGAGCATGCACTGCTCACATGGCTGATCATACACTGTTCACGTAACTGATCATGCACTGATCACGTGGATATCATGCACTGATCACGTGTTTGATCATACACCGTTCACGTGTCTGAGCATGCACTGCTCACATGGCTGATCATACACTGTTCACGTAACTGATCATGCACTGATCACGTGGCTGAACATGCACTGTTCACGTGGCTTATGACACACCTGTCACGTGACTGATCATGCACTGATCACGTGGCACTCATGCACTGATCACGTGTCTGATCATATTCTGCTCACGTAACTGATCATGCACACATCAGGTGGCTATCATGCACTTCTCACCTGGCTGGTCATGCAATGTTCACGTAGCTACCATATACTGGTCACGTGACTGATCATGCAAAGATCACGTAAATGATCATGCACTGTTCACGTGACTGATCATGTACTGATCACGTGACTGATCACGCACTGATCACGTGTCTATCATGCACTGCTCACGTGGCTGATCATGCAATGATCACGAAGCAACCATGTACTGGTCACGTGACTGATCATGCACTGATCACGTAATTAATCCCGCACTGATCACCTGACTCATCATGCACTGATCACGTGGCTGATCACACACGTATCACGTGACTGATCATGCACTGATCACGTTGCTATCATGTACTAATCACGTGGCTATCATTCACTGATCACGTGGATATCATGCACTGATCACGTGGCTTATCACACACGTATCACATGACTGATCATGCACTGATCACGTGGCTATCATGCACTGATCACGTGGCTGATCATGCAATGATCAAGTAGCTACCATGTACTGGTCACGTGACTGATCATGCACTGATCACGTAATTGATCATGCACTGATCACGTGGCTGATCATGCACTGAACACGTGAATAATCATGCACTGATCACGTGACTGATCATGCACTGATCACGTGGCAATCATGCACTGCTCACTTGGCTGATCATGCAATGATCACGCAGCTACCATGTACTGGTCACGTGACTGATCATGCACTGATCACGTAATTAATCCCTCACTGATCACCTGACTCATCATGCACTGGTCACGTGGCTGATCACACACGTATCACGTGACTGATCATGCACTGATCACGTTGCTATCATGTACTAATCACGTGGCTATCATTCACTGATCACGTGGATATCATGCACTTATCACGTGGCTTATCACACACGTATCACATGACTGATCATGCACTGATCACGTGGCTATCATGCACTGATCACGTGGCTGATCATGCAATGATCAAGTAGCTACCATGTACTGGTCACGTGACTGATCATGCACTGATCACGTAATTGATCATGCACTGATCACGTGGCTGATCATGCACTGAACACGTGAATAATCATGCACTGATCACGTGACTGATCATGCACTGATCACGTGGCTATCATGCACTGCTCACTTGGCTGATCATGCAATGATCACGCAGCTACCATGTACTGGTCACGTGACTGATCATGCACTGATGACGTAATTGATCATGCACTGGTTCATGTGGCTGATCATGCACTGATCATGTGACTGATCATACACTGATCACGTGACTGATCATGCACTGATCACGTGACTGATCATGCACTGATCATGTGGCTATTATGCAGTGATCACGTGGCTATCATGCACAGATCACATGTCTGTTCATGCAATGAACACATAGCTACCATATACTGGTCACGTGATTGATCATGCACTGATCACGTGGCTGATCATGCACTGATCACGTGACTGATCATGCACTGTTCACGAACTCATCATGCACTGATCAAGTGGATATCATGCACTGATCACGTGTTTGATCATTACACTGTTCACGTGTCTGACCATGCACTGCTCACGTGGCTGATCATACACTGTTCACGTAACTGATCATGCACTGATCACGTGGATATCATGCACTGATCACGAGGCTGAACATGCACTGTTCACGTGGCTTACCGCACACCTGTCACGTGACTGATCATGCACTGATCACGTGGCACTCATGCACTGATCACGTGGCTGATCATACTCTGCTCACGTAACTGATCATGCACACATCACGTGGCTATCATGCACTTCTCACCTGACTGGTCATGCAATGTTCACGTAGCTACCATGTACTGGTCACGTGACTGATCATGCTCAGATCACGTAAATGATCATGCACTGTTCAGTTGACTGATCATGTACTGATCACGTGACTGATCATGCACTGATCACGTGGCTATCATGCACTGCTCACGTGGCTGATCATGCAATGATCACGTAGCAACCATGTACTGGTCACGTGACTGATCATGCATGATCACGTAATTATCCTGCACTGATCACCTGACTCATCATGCACTGATCACGTGGCTGATCACACACTTATCACGTGACTGATCATGCACTGATCACGTGGCTATCACGCACTAATCACGTGGCTATCATTCACTGATCACGTGGAATTCATGCACTGATCACGTGCCGATCACACAGTATCAACATGGACTGGATCATGCACTGATCACGTGGCTATCAGTGCCACTGATCACGTGGCTGATCATGCAATGATCACGTAGCTACAATGTACTGGTCACGTGACTGATCATGCACTGATCACGTAATTGATCATCACTGATCACGTGGCTGATCATGCACTGAACACGTGAATAATCATGCACTGATCACGTGACTATCATGCACTGATCACGTGGCTATCATGCACTGCTAACTTGGCTGATCATGCAATGATCAGGCACTACCATGTACTGGTCACGTGACTGATCATGCACTGATGACGTAATTGATCATGCA
>NW_020190793.1:0-19203 GCF_002263795.3 Bos taurus | reverse complement strand
AGTGCATGATAGCCACGTGATCAGTGCATGATCAGTTGTGATCAGTGCATTGATCAGTCACGTGATCAGTGGATGATCAGCCACGTGATCAGTGCATGATCAGCCACATGATCAGTGCATGATCAATTACGTGATCAGTGCATGATCAGTCACGTTACCAGTATATGGTAGCTAGGTGATCATTGCATGATCAGCCACATGAGCCGTGCATGATAGCCACGAGATCAGTGCATGATCAGTCACGTGATTAGTGCATTTTCACTCACGTCAACAGTGCATGATAAGTCACCAGATCAGTGCATGATCAATTACGTGATCAGTGCATGATAGCCACGTGATCAGTGCATGATCAGCCACGTGATCAGTGCATGATCAGTCACGTGATCAGTGCATGATCAGCCACATGATCAGTGCATGATCAATTACGTCATCAGTGCATGATCAGTCACGTGACCAGTACATGGTAGCTGCGTGATCAGTGTATGACCAGCCAAGTGATCAGTGCATGATAGACACGTGATCAGTGCATGATCAGTCACGTGATCAGTGCATGATCAGTCACGTGAACAGTGCATGATAAGTCACCTGATCAGTGCATGATCAATTACGTGATCAGTGCATGATCACTCACGTGACCAGTACATGGTAGCTACGTGATCATTGCATGATCAGCCACGTGAGCAGTGCATGATAGCCACGTGATCAGTGCATGATCAGTTTCGGGAGCAGAGTATGATCAGCCACTTGATCAGTGCATGATAGCCACGTGATCACTGCATGATCTGTCACATGATCAGTGTATGATCATCCACGTGTTCAGTGCATGGGCAGTCATGTGATCAGTGCATGATATAGACGTGATCAGTGCATGATCAGTCTTGTGATCAGTGTATGATCAACCACCTGATCAGTGCACGATAGCCAGGTAATGAGTGCATGATAGCCAGATGATCAGTGCATTATCAGTCACGTGATCAGTGTATGATCAGCCAAGTAATCAGTGCATGATAGCCAAATGATCAGTGCATGATCAGTCACGTGATCAGTGCATGATCAGTCACGTGATCAGTGTATGATCATCCACGTGATCAGTGCATGTGGAGTCATGTAATCAATGCATGATAGCGCCGTGATCAGTGCACGATCAGTCCCGTGATGAGTGTATGATCAGCCAAGTGATCAGTGCATGTGGAGTCATGTAATCAATGCATGATAGCGCCGTGATCAGTGCATGATCAGTCCCGTGTTGAGTGTATGATCATCCACGTTATCAGTGCATGTGGAGTCATGTAATCAATGCATGATACCGCCGTGATCAGTGCACGATCAATCCCGAGATGAGTGTATGATCAGCCAAGTGATCAGTGCAAGATAGCTACGTGATCAGTGCATGATCAGTCACATGATCAGTGCATGATCAGCCACGTCATCTGTGCATGATAGCCACGTGATGAGTGCATAAAATTACGTGATCAGTGCATGTGCAATCACGTGATCAGTGCATGAGAGCCACGTGATCAGTGCATGATCAGTCACGTGATAGGTATGTGATCAGCCACGTGAACAGTGCATGCTCCGTCACGTGATCAGGGGCCTGCTGAGCTGCGTGATTCCTGTCTGCTCATCTGCTTGACAATTGCCAGCTGAGCTGCACGATTCCTGCCTGTCATCTCCTTGACAATTGCCACCTGTGCTGCGTAATTCCCGCCTGCTCATCTACTTGATTATTGCCAGCTGAGCAGCATGATTTCTCAGAGCTGAGTTCCATGATTATTGCCTGCTCACTGATTCCTGCCTACTCAGCTCTTTGTTCATTGCCTCCAGAGGCACATGATCAGTGTATGAAACCAAACATGATCAGCACATGATCAGTCACATGATCAATGCATGATAAGCCAGGTGATCAGTGCATGATCAATTACGTGATCAGTGCATGATCAGTCACGTGACCAGTACATGATAGCTGCGTGATCATTGCATGATAAGCCAAGTGAGCAGTGCATGATAGCCACGTGATCAGTGCATGATCAGTCACGTGATCAGTGCATGATCAGTCACGTGATCAGTGCATGATCAATTACGTGATCATTGCATGATCAATCACGTGACCAGTACATGGAAACTACGTGATCATTGCATGATCAGCCACGTGATCTGTGCATGATAGCCACGTGATCAGTGCATGATAGCCACGTGATCAGTGCATGATAGCCACGTTATCAATTCATGAGTTGTCACGTGATCTTTGCATGACCAGGCACGTGATCAGTGTATGATCAGCCACGTGATCAGTGCATGATAGCCACGTGATCAGTGCATGATCAGTCATGTGAACAGTGCATGATCAGTCACGTGATCAGTGTATGATCACCCAAGTGATCAATGCATGATCAATTACATGATCAGTGCATGATCAGTCACGTGACCAGTACATGGTAGCTAAGTGATCATTGTATGATCAGCCACGTAAGCTGTGCATGATAGCCACGTGATCAGTGTATGATCAGTCACGTGATCAGTGCATGAACAATCACGGTATCAGTTCATGATCAATTACGTTACCATTGCATGATCAGTCACGTGACCAGTACATGTTAGCTACGTGATCATTGCAGGATCAGCCACGTGAGCACTGCATGATAGACACGTGATCAGTGCATGATCAGCTACGTGAGCAGTGTATGATCAGCCACGTGATCAGTTTCTGATCAGACACATGAACAGTGTATGATCAGCCACGTGATCATTGAATTATAGCCACGTGAGCAGTGCATGATCAGTCACTTGATCAGTGCATGATCAGTCACGTGATTAGTGCATGGTCAATTACATTACCATTGCATGATCAGTCACGTGACTAGTACATGTTAGCTACGTGAACATTGCAGGATCAGCCACGTGAGCACTGCATGATAGACACGTGATCACTGCATTATCAGTCACGTGATCAGTGTATGATCAGCCACGTGATCAGTGCATGATCAGCCGCATGATCAGTGCATGATCAATTACGTGATCATTGCATGATCAGCCACGTGAGCCGTGCATGATAGCCACGAGATCAGTGCATGATCAGTCACGTGATCAGTGCATGATCAGTCACGTGAACAGTGCATGATAAGTCACCTGATCAGTGCATGATCAATTACGTGATCAGTTCATGATCACTCACGTGACCAGTACATGGTAGCTACTTGATCGTTGCATGATCAGCCACGTGAGCAGTGCATGATAGCCACGTGATCATTGCATGATCTGTCACATGATCAGTGTATGATCATCCACGTGTTCAGTGCATGGGCAGTCATGTGATCAGTGCATGATATAGACGTGATCAGTGCATGATCAGTCTTGTGATCAGTGTATGATCAACCACGTGATCAGTGCACGATAGCCAGGTAATGAGTGCATGATAGCCAGATGATCAGTGCATTATCAGTCACATTATCAGGGTATGATCAGCCAAGTAATCAGTGCATGATAGCCAAATGATCAGTGCATGATCAGTCACGTGATCAGTGCATGATCAGTCACGTGATCAGTGTATGATCATCCACGTGATCAGTGCATGTGGAGTCATGTAATCAATGCATGATAGCGCCGTGATCAGTGCACGATCAGTCCCGTGATGAGTGTATGATCAGCCAAGTGATCAGTGCATGTGGAGTCATGTAATCAATGCATGATAGCGCCGTGATCAGTGCACGATCAGTCCCGTGATGAGTGTATGATCATCCACGTTATCAGTGCATGTGGAGTCATGTAATCAATGCATGATACCGCCGTGATCAGTGCACGATCAATCCCGTGATGAGTGTATGATCAGCCAAGTGATCAGTGCAAGATAGCTACGTGATCAGTGCATGATCAGTCACATGATCAGTGCATGATCAGCCACGTCATCTGTGCATGATAGCCACGTGATGAGTGCATACAATTACGTGATCAGTGCATGTGCAATCACGTGATCAGTGCATGAGAGCCACGTGATCAGTGCATGATCAGTCACGTGATAGGTATGTGATCAGCCACGTGAACAGTGCATGCTCCGTCACGTGATCAGGGCCTGCTGAGCTGCGTGATTCCTGTCTGCTCATCTGTTTGACAATTGCCAGCTGAGCTGCACGATTCCTGCCTGTCATCTCCTTGACAATTGCCACCTGTGCTGCGTAATTCCCGCCTGCTCATCTACTTGATTATTGCCAGCTGAGCAGCATGATTTCTCAGAGCTGAGTTCCATGATTATTGCCTGCTCACTGATTCCTGCCTACTCAGCTCTTTGTTCATTGCCTCCAGAGGCACATGATCAGTGTATGAAACCAAACATGATCAGCACATGATCAGTCACATGATCAATGCATGATAAGCCAGGTGATCAGTGCATGATCAATTACGTGATCAGTGCATGATCAGTCATGTGACCAGTACATGGTAGCTGCGTGATCATTGCATGATCAGCCACATAATCAGTGCATGATAGCCACGTGATCAGTGCATGATAGCCACGTGATCAGTGCATGATCAGTCACGTGATCAGTGCATGATCAGCCACGTGATCAGTGCATGATCAATTACGTGATCAGTGCATGATCAGTCACATGACCAGTACATGGTAGCTACGTGATCATTGCATGATCAGCCACGTAATCAGTGCATGATAGCCACGTGATCAGTGCATGATAGCCACGTGATCAGTGCATGATCAGTCACGTGATCAGTGCATGATCAGTCCCGTGATCAGGGCATGATCAGTCACGTGATCAGTGCATGATCAATTACGTTACCATTGCATGATCAGTCACGTGACCAGTACATGGTAGCTATGTGATCATTGTATGATCAGCCACGTAAGCAGTGCATGATAGCCACGTGATCAGTGTATGATCAGCCACGTGATCAGTGCATGATCAATTACGTGATCAGTGCATGATCAGTCACGTGACCAGTACATGGTAGCTATATGATCATTGTATGATCAGCCACATAAGCAGTGCATGATAGCCACGTGATCAGTGCATGATGAGTCACGTGATCAGTGCATGATCAGTCACGTGATCATTGCATGAACCATTACGTTACCATTGCATGATCAGTCACGTGACCAGTACATGTTAGCTACGTGATCATTGCATGATCAGCCACGTGATCAGTGCATGATAGCCACGTGATCAGTGCATGATCAGCCACGTGATCAGTGCATGATAGCCACGTGATCAGTGCATGATCAGTCACGTGATACGTGTGTCATCAGCCACGTGATCAGTGCATGATAGCCACGTGATCACTTCATGATTAGTCCCGTGATCTGTGCGTGACCAGGCACGTGATCAGTGTATGATCAGCCACGTGATCAGTGCATGATAGGCATGTGATCAGTGCATGATCAGTCAGTTGAACAGTGCATGATCAGTCACGTGATCAGTGTACGATCAGCCACGTGATCAGTGCGTGATCAATTCCGTGATCAGTGAATGATCAGTCACTTGACCAGTACATGGTAGCTATGTGATCATTGTATGAGCAGCCAGGTAAGCTGTGCATGATAGCCACGTGAGCAGTGCATGATCAGTCACGTGATCAGTGCATGGTCAATTACATTACCATAGCATGATCAGTCACGTGACCAGTACATGTTAGCTACGTGAACATTGCAGGATCAGCCACGTGAGCACTGCATGATAGACACGTGATCACTGCATTATCAGACACGTGAACAGTGTATGATCAGCCACGTAATCAGTGCATGATACCTACGTGATCAGTTCATGATTAGTCCCGGGACCTGTGCATGACAGCCACATAATCAGTGCATGATATCCACTCGAACAGTGAATTATAACCACGTGATCAGTTCATGATTAGTCACGTGATCTGTGCATGACCAGGCACTTGAACAGTTTATGATCAGCCACGTGATCAGTGCATTATAGCCACGTGATCATTGCATGATCAGTCACGTGATCAGTGTGTGAACAGTCTCGTGATCAGTGCATTATCAGTCACGTGACCAGTACATGATCAGTCACGTGAAGAGTGCATGATCATTTACCTGATCTGTGCATGATCAGTCATGTGACAATTACATGGTAGCTACGTGATCATTGCATGATCAGCCACGTGAGTCGTGCATGATAGCCACGAGATCAGTGCATGATCAGTCACGTGATCAGTGCATGATCAGTCACGTAATCTGTGCATGACCAGGCATGTGATCAGTGTATGACCAGCCAAGTGATCACTGCATGATCAGCCAAATGATCAGTGCATGATCAATTACGTGATCAGTGCATGATCAGTCATGTGACCAGTACATGGTTGCTATATGATCATTGCATGATCAGCCCCGTGAGCAGTGCATATAGCCACGTGATCAGTGCATGATCAGTTTCGGGAGCAAAGTATGATCAGCCACTTGATCAGTGCATGATAGCCACGTGATCACTGCATGAACAATCACGTGATCAGTGTATGATCAGCCACGAGAACAGTGCATGCTCCGTCACGTGATCAGGGCCTTCTGAGCTGCGTGATTACTGTCTGCTCATCTGCTTGACAATTGCCAGCTGAGTTGCACGATTCCTGCCTGTCATCTCCTTGACAATTGCCACCTGTGCTGCGTAATTCCTGCCTGCTCATCTACTTGATTATTGCCAGCTGAGCAGCATGATTTCTCAGAGCTGAGTTCCATGATTATTGCCTGCTGACTGATTCCTGCCTACTCAGCTCTTTGTTCATTGCCTGCAGATGCACATGATCAGTATATGACAACAAACATGATCAGCACATGATCAGTCACATGATCAATGCATGATAAGCCACGTGATCAGTGCATGATCAATTACGTGATCAGTGCATGATCAGTCATGTGACCAGTACATGGTAGCTGCGTGATCATTGCATGATCAGTCACGTGATCAGTGCATGATCAGTCACGTGATCAGTGCATGATCAGTCACCTGATCAGTGCACGATCAATTACGTGATCATTGCATGATCAGTCACGTAACCAGTACATGGTAACTACGTGATCATTGCATGATAAGCCACGTGATCTGTGCATGATAGCCACGTGATCAGTGCATGATAGCCACGTGATCAGTGCATGATCAGTCACATGATACGTGTGAGATCAGCCACGTGATCAGTGCATGATATCCACGTGATCAGTGCTTGATAGCCACGTGATCAATTCATGAGTTGTCACCTGATCTTTGCATGACCAGGCACGTGATCAGTGTATGATCAGCCAAGTGATCAGTGCATGATACCCATGTGATCAGTGCATGATCAGTCACGTGATCAGTGTATGATCACCCAAGTGATCAATGCATGATCAATTACATGATCAGTGCCTGATCAGTCACGTGACCAGTACATGGTAGCTATGTGATCATTGTATGATCAGCCACGTAAGCTGTGCATGATAGCCACGTGATCAGTGCATGATCAGTCACGTGATCAGTGCATGAACAATCACGGGATCAGTTCATGATCAATTACGTTACCATTGCATGATCAGTCACGTGACCAGTACATGTTAGCTACGTGATCATTGCAGGATCAGCCACGTGAGCACTGCATGATAGACAAGTGATCAGTGCATAATCAGCTACGTGAGCAGTGTATGATCAGCCACGTGATCAGTTTCTGATCAGACACATGAACAGTGTATGATCAGCCACGTGATCAGTGCATGATAGCTACATGATCAGTTCATGATTAGTCACGTGATCTGTGCATGACAGGCACGTAATCAGTGCCTGATATCCACGTGATCAGTGAATTATAGCCACGTGATCAGTTCATGATTAGTCACGTGATCTGTGCATGACCAGGCACGTGAACAGTGTATGATCAGCCACGTGATCAGTGCAGTATAGCCACGTGATCAGTGCATGATCAGCCACATCATCAGTGCATGATAGGCACGTGATCAGTGCATACAATTACGTGATCTGTGCATGTGCAATCACGTGATCAGTGCATGAGAGCCACGTGATCAGTGCATGATCAGTCACGTGATAGGTGTGTGATCAGCCATGTGAACAGTGCATGCTCCGTCACGTGATCAGGGCCTGCTGAGCTGCGTGATTACTGTCTGCTCATCTGCTTGACAATTGCCAGCTGAACTGCATGATTCCTGCCTGTCATCTCCTTGACAATTGCCACCTGTGCTGAGTCATTCTTGCCTGCTCATCTACTTGATTATTGCCAGCTGAGCAGCATGATTTGTCAGAGCTGAGTTCCATGATTATTGCCTGCTGCCTGATTCCTGCCTACTCAGCTCTTTTTTCATTGCCTCCAGAGGCACGTGATCAGTGTATGACACCAAACATGATAAGAACAGGATTAGTCACATGATCAATGCATGATAAACCAGGTGATCAGTGCATGATCAATTACGTGATCAGTGCATGATCAGTCAGGTGACCAGTACATGGTAGCTGCGTGATCATTGCATGATCAGCCACGTCATCAGTGCATGACCAGCCACATGATCAGTGCATGATCAATTACGTGATCAGTGCATGATCAGCCACGTGAGCAGTGCATGATAGCCACGTGATCAGTGCATGATCAGATTCGGGAGCAGAGTATGTTCAGCCACTTGATCAGTGCATGATAGCCACGTGATCACTGCATGATCTGTCACATGATCAGTGTATGATCAACCACGTGATCAATGCATGATCAACCACATGATCAGTGCATGATCAATTATGTGATCAGTGCATGATCAGCCACCTGAGCCGTGCATGATAGCCAGGAGATCAGTGCATGATAAGTCACCTGATCAGTGCATGGTCAATTACGTGATCAGTGCATGATCACTCACGTGACCAGTACATGGTAGCTATGTGATCATTGCATGATCAGCCAAGTAATCAGTGAATGATAGCCAACTGATCAGTGCATGATCAGTCACGTGATCAGTGCTTGGTGAGTCACGTGATGAGTGCAAGATCAGTCACGTGATCAGTGTATGATGATACACGTGATCAGTGCATGTGAAGTTATGTAATCAATGCATGATAGCTCCGTGATCAGTGCACGATCAGTCCCGTGAAGAGTGCATGATCAGCCAAGTGACCAGTGCAAAATAGCTACGTGATCAGTGCATGATCAGTCACATGAGCAGTGCATGATCAGCCACGTCATCAGTGCATGATAGCCACGTGATCAGTGCATACAATTACGTGATCATTGCATGTGCAATCACGTGATCAGTGCATGAGAGCCACATGATCAGTGCATGAATAGTCACGTGATAGGTGTGTGATCAGCCACGTGGACACTGCATGCTCAGTCACGTGATCAGGGCCTGCTGAGCTGCGTGATTACTGTCTGCTCATCTGCTTGACAATTTCCAGCTGAGCTGCACGATTCCTGCCTGTCATCTGCTTGACAATTGCCACCTGTGCTGCGTAATTCCTGCCTGCTCATCTACTTGATTACTGCCAGCTGAGCAGCATGATTTCTCAGAGCTGAGTTCCATGATTATTGCCTGCTGACTGATTCCTGCCTACTCAGCTTTTTGTTCATTGCCTCCAGAGGCACATGATCAGTGTATGACACCAAACATGATCAGCACATGATCAGTCACATGATCAATGCATGATAAGCCAGGGGATCAGTGCATGATCAATTACGTGATAAGTGCATGATCAGTCATGTGACCAGTACATGGTAGCTGCGTGAACATTGCACGATCAGCCACGGGAGCAGTGCATGATAGCCACGTGATCAGTGCATGATCAGTCTTGTGATCTGTGCATGATCAGTCCCGTGATCAGTGCATGATCAGCCACGTGATCAGTGCATGATCAATTATGTGATCACTGCATGATCAGTCACGTGACTAGTACATGGTAGCTACGTGATCATTGCATGATCAGCCACGTGATCAGTGCATGATAGCCACGTGATCAGTGCATGATAGCCACGTGATCAGTGCATGATCAGTCACGTGATACGTGTGTGATCAGCCACGTGATCAGTGCATGATAGCCACTTGAACAGTGCATGATCAGTCACGTGAACAGTGCATGATCAGTCATGTGATGAGTGTATGATCAGCCACGTGATCAGTGCATGATCAATTATGTGATCACTGCATGAGCAGTCACATGACCAGTACATGGTAGCTACGTGATCATTGCATGATCAGCCACGTGATCAGTGCATGATAGCCACGTGATCAGTGCATGATAGCCACGTGATCAGTGCATGATCAGTCACGTGATCAGGGCATGATCAGTCACGTGATCAGTGCATGATCAATTATGTTACCATTGCATGATCAGTCACGTGACCAGTACATGGTAGCTATGTGATCATTGTATGATCAGCCACGTAAGCAGTGCATGATAGCCACGTGATCAGTGTATGATCAGCCACGTGATCAGTGCATGATCAATTACGTGATCTGTGCATGATCAGTCACGTGACCAGTACATGGTAGCTCTGTGATCATTGTATGATCAGCCACGTTAGCAGTTCATGATAGCCACGTGATCAGTGCATGATCAGTCACGTGATCAGGGCATGATCACTCACGTGATCAGTGCATGATCAATTACGTTACCATGGCGTAATCAGTCACATGACCAGTACATGTTAGCTACGTGATCATTGCAGGATCAGCCACGTGAGCACTGAATGATAGACACGTGACCAGTGCATGATCAGCTACGTGAGCAGTGTATGATCAGCCACTTGATCAGTGCATGATCAGACACGTGAACAGTGTATGATCAGCCACGTGATCAGTGCATGACACCTACGTGATCAGTTCATGATTAGTCACGTGATCTGTGCATGACCAGGCACGTGAACAGTGTATGATCCGCCACGTGATCAGTGCATTATAGCCACGTGATCAGTGCATGATCAATTACGTGATCAGTGCATGATCAGTCACGTGACCAGTACATGGTAGCTACGTGATCATTGCATGATCAGCCACGTTAGCAGTGCATGATAGTCACGTGATCAGTGCATGATCAGTCACATGTTCAGTGCACGATCAGTCACGTGAACAGTGCATGATAAGTCACCTGATCAGTGCATGATCAATTACGTGATCAGTGCATGATCACTCACCTGACCAGTACATGGTAGCTACGTGATCATTGCATGATCAGCCACGTTAGCAGTGCATGATAGTCACGTGATCAGTGCATGATCAGTTTCGGGAGCAGAGTATGATCAGCCACTTGATCAGTGCAGTATAGCCACGTGATCACTGCATGATCTGTCACATGATCAGTGTATGATCATCCACGTGATCAGTGCATGGGCAGTCATGTGATCAGTGCATGATATAGACGTGATCAGTGCATGATCAGTCTCGTGATCAGTGTATGATCAACCACGTGATCAGTGCATGATTGCCAGGTAATGAGTGCATGATAGCCAGATGATCAGTGCATTATCAGTAACGTGATCAGTGTATGATCAGCCAAGTAATCAGTGCATGATAGCCAAATGATCAGTGCATGAACAGCCACGTGATCATTTCATGATCAGCCACGTGAGTAGTGCATGATTGCCTCATGATCAGTGCATGATCAGTCACGTGATCAGTGCATGATCAGTCACGTAATCTGTGCATGACCAGGCACGTGATCAGTGTATGACCAGCCAAGTTACCAGTGCATGATAGCCACCTGATCAGTGCATGATCAGTAACGTGAACAGTGTATGATCAGCCACATGATCAGTGCATGATCAGTTACGTGAGCAGTGTATGACCAGCCACGTGATCAGTGCATGGTCAGACACATGAACAGTGTATGATCAGGCACGTGATCATTGCATGATATCCAAGTGATCAGTGCATAATCAATCACGTGTTCAGTGTATGATCAGCCACGTGAACAGTGCATGCACAGTCACGTGATCTGTGCATGACCAGGCACGTGATCAGTGGTATGACTAGCCAAGTTACCAGTGCATGATAGCCACCTGATCAGTGCATGATCAGTAACGTGAACAGTGTATGATCAGCCACGTGATCAGTGCATGATACCTACGTGATCAGTTCATGATTAGTCACGCGATCTGTGCATGACAGGCACGTAATCAGTGCATGATATCCACGTGATCAGTGAATTATAGCCACGTGATCAGTTCATGATTATTCACGTGATCTGTGCATGACCAGGCACTTGAACAGTGTATGATCAGCCACGTGATCAGTGCATTATAGCCACGTGATCATTGCATGATCAGTCAAGTGATCAGTGCATGATCAGTCACGTAATCTGTGCATGACCAGGCACGTGATCAGTGTATGACCAGCCAAGTGATCAGTGCATGATCAGCCACGTGAACAGTACATGGTTGCTACGTGATCATTGCATGATCAGCCACGTGAGCAGAGCATGATAGCCACGTGATCAGTGCATGATCAGTCACGTGAAACAGTGCATGATCATTTACGTGATCTGTGCATGATCAGTCACATGACCAGTATATGGTAGCTAAGTGATCATTGCATGACCAGCCACGTGAGCAGTGCATGATACCCATGTGATGTGTGCATGATCAGTTAGGTGAGCAGAGTATGTTCAGCCACGTGATCAGTGCATGATAGCCACGTAATCAGAGCATGATAGCTGCATGAGTAGTGTACGATCAGCCACGTGATCAGTGCATGGTCAGACACGTGAACATGTATGATCAGCCACGTGATCAGTGCATGATATCCATGTGATCAGTGCATGATCAATCTCGTGATCAGTGTATGATCAGCCACGAGACAAGTGCATGCTCAGTCACGTGATCAGGGCCTGCTGAGCTGCGTGATTACTGTCTGCTCATCTGCTTGACCATTGCCAGCTGAGCTGCACGATTCCTGCCTGTCATCTGCTTGACAATTGCCAGCTGTGCTGCGTAATTCCTGCCTGCTCAGCTGCTTGATTATTGCCAGCTGAGCAGCATGATTCCTCACAGCTGAGTTCCATGATTATTGCCTGCTGACTGTTTGATTCGTGCCTACTCAGCTCTTTGTTTATTGCCTCCAGAGGCACATGATCAGTGTATGATAGCAAACATGATCAGCGCATGATCAGACACATGATCAGCGCCATTAAGTCAAGTGATCATTACATGATAGTCATGTGATCAGTCCATGCTCAGTCACGGTAACAGTGCATGATCAGCCAGGTGATCAGTGCATGATAGCTACGTGATCAGTTCATGATTAGTCACGTGATCTGTGCATGACCAGCCAAGTGATCAGTGCATGATAGCCACGTGATCAGTGCATGATCAGTCAAGTGATCAGTGAATGATCAGTCACGTGATCAGTGTATGATCAGCCACGTGATCAGTGCATGATCAGCCACATGATCAGTGGCATGATCAATTACATGATCAGTGCATGATCAGTCACGTGATCAGTGTATGATCAGTCACATGATCAATGCATGATAAGCCAGGTGATCAGTGCATGATCAATTACGTGATCAGTGCATGATCAGTCATGTGACCAGTACATGGTAGCTGTGTGATCATTGCATGATCAGCCACATGAGCAGTGCATGATAGCCACGTGATCAGTGTATGATCAGTCACGTGATCAGTGAATGATAGCCACGTGATCAGTGCATGATCAATTACGTGATCATTGCATGATCACTCAGGTGACCAGTACATGGTAGCTATGTGACCATTGCATGATCAGCCAAGTAATCAGTGAATGATAGCCAACTGAATCAGTGCATGATCAGTCACGTGATCAGTGCTTGGTGAGTCATGTGATGAGTGCAAGATCAGTCACGTGATCAGTGTATGATGATCCACGTGATCAGTGCATGTGAAGTCATGTAATCAATGAATGATAGCTCCGTGATCAGTGCACGATCAGTCCCGTGAAGAGGTCATGATCAGCCCAAGTGACCAGTGCAAGATAGCTACGTGATCAGTGCATGATCAGTCACATGATCAGTGCATGATCAGCCACGTCATCAGTGCATGATAGCCACGTGATCAGTGCATACAATTACGTGATCATTGCAGTGCAATCACGTGATCAGTGCATGAGAGCCCACATGATCAGTGCATGAATAGTCACGTGATAGGTGTGTGATCAGCCACGTGGACACTGCATGCTCAGTCACGTGATCAGGGCCTGCTGAGCTGCCGTGATTACTGTCTGCTCATCTCCTTGACAATTGCCACCTGTGCTGCGTAATTCCTGCCTGCTCATCTACTTGATTATTGCCAGCTGAGCAGCATGATTTCTCAGAGCTGAGTTCCACGATTATTGCCTGCTCACTGATTCCTGCCTACTCAGCTCTTTGTTCATTGCCTCCAGAGGCACATGATCAGTGTATGACACCAAACATGACCAGCACAGGGATCAGTCACATGATCAATGCACGATAAGCCAGGTGATCAGTGCATGATCAATTTACGTGATCAGTGCATGATCAGTCATGTGACCAGTACATGGTAGCTGCGTGATCATTGCACGATCAGCCACGGGAGCAGTGCATGATAGGCCACGTGATCAGTGCATGATCAGTCTCGTGATCAGTGCATGATCAGTCACGTGAGTCAGTGCATGATCAATTACGTGATCAGTGCATGATCAGTCACGTGACCAGTATATGGTAGCTAAGTGATCATTGCATGACCAGCCATGTGAGCAGTGCATGATACCCATGTGATGTGTGCATGATCAGTTAGGTGAGCAGAGTATGTTCAGCCACGTGATCAGTGCATGATCAGTCACGTGATCAGTGCATGATCAATTATGTTACCATTGCCATGATCAGTCACGTGACCAGTACATGGTAGCTATGTGATCATTGCATGACCAGCCACGTGAGCAGTGCATGATACCCATGTGATGTGTGCATGATCAGTTAGGTGAGCAGAGTATGTTCAGCCACGTGATCAGTGCATGATCAGTCACGTGATCAGTGCATGATCAATTACGTTACCATTGCATGATCAGTCACGTGACCAGTACATGGTAGCTATGTGATCATTGCATGACCAGCCACGTGAGCAGTGCATGATAACCCATGTGATGTGTGCATGATCAGTTAGGTGAGCAGAGTATGTTCAGCCACGTGATCAGTGCATGATCAGTCACGTGATCAGTGCATGATCAATTACGTTACCATTGCATGATCAGTCACGTGACCAGTACATGGTAGCTATGTGATCATTGTATGATCAGCCACGTAAGCAGTGCATGATAGCCACGTGATCAGTGTAATGATCAGCCACGTGATCAGTGCATGATCAATTACGTGATCAGTGCATGATCAGTCACGTGACCAGTACATGGTAGCTATGTGATCATTGTATGATCAGCCACGTTAGCAGTGCATGATAGCCACGTGAGCAGTGCAATGATCAGTCACGTGATCAGTGCATGATCAGTTACGTGATTAGTGCATGGTCAATTACATTACCATTGCATGATCAGTAACAGTGACTAGTACATTGTTAGCTACGTGAACATTGCAAGGATCAGCCACGTGAGCACTGCATGATAGACAACGTGATCACTGCATTATCAGTCACGTGATCAGTGTATGATCAGCCACCGTGATCAGTGCATGATCAGCCGCATGAATCAGTGCATGATCAATTACGTGATCATTGCATGATCCAGCCACGTGAGCCGTGCATGATAGCCACGAGATCAGTGCATGATCAGTCACGTGATCAGTGCATGATCAGTCACGTGAACAGGTGCATGATAAGTCACCTGATCAGTGCATGATCAATTACGTGATCAGTGCATGATCACTCACGTGACCAGTACATGGTAGCTACGTGATCATTGCATGATCAGCCCACGTGAGCAGTGCATGATAGCCACGTGATCAGTGCATGATCAGTTTCGGGAGCAGAGTATGGATCGAGCCACTTGATCAGATGCATGATAGCCACAACGATGATCGATGCATGATCTGTCACATGATCAGTGTATGATCATTCCACGGGGTTTCAGTGCATGGGCAGTCTATGTGATGCAGTGCATGATAAGACAGTGATCAGTGCATGATCCAGTCCTTGTGATCAGTGGTATGGATCAACCACGTGATTCAGTGCAGCGATAGCCAGGTATGAAGTGCATCGATACCAGATGATCCCGTGCATCGATCAGTCACGTGATCAGTGCATTGATCAGTCACCGTGATCCCGTGTAATGATCATCCACGTGAATGCAGTGCATGTGGAGTCATGTAATCAATGCATGATAGGCGCCGTGATCAAGTGCACGATCAGTCCCGTGATGAGTGTAATGATCAGCCAAGTGATCAGTGCATGTGGAGTCATGTAATCAATGCATGATAGCGCCGTGATCAGTGCACGATCAATCCCATGATGAGTTGTATGATCAAGCCAAGTGATCAGTGCAAGATAGCTACGTGATCAGTGCATGATCAGTCACATGATCAGTGCATGATCAGCCACGTCATCTGTGCATGATAGCCACGTGAATGAGTGCATACAATTACGTGATCAGTGCATGTGCAAATCACGTGATCCCAGTGCATGAGAGCCACGTGATCAGTGCATGATCAGTCACGTGATAGTATGTGATCAGCCACGTGAACAGTGCAATGCTCCGTCACGTGATCAGGGCCTGCCTGAGCTGCGTGATTTCTGTCTGCTCATCTGCTTGACAATTGCCCAGCTGAGCTGCACGATTCCTGCCTGTCATCCTCCTTGACAATTGCCACCGGTGCTGCGTAATTCCTGCCTGCTCATCTACTTGATTATTGCCAGCTGAGCAGCATGATTTCTCTCAGAGATGAGTTTCCATGGATTATTGCTGCTCACTGATTCCTGCCTACTCAGCTCTTTGTTCATTGCCTCCAGAGGCACATGATCAGTGTATGACACCAAACATGATCAGCACAGGATCAGTACATGATCAATGCATGATAAGCCCAGGTGATCAGTGCATGATCAATTACGTGATCAGTGCATGATCAGTCATGTGAACCAGTACATGGTAGCTGCGTGATCATTGCATGATCAGCCACTGGAGCAGTGCATGAAGCCACGTGAATCAGTGCATGATCAGTCATGTGATCAGTGCATGATCAGTCACGTGATCAGTGCATGAATCAGCCACGTGATCAGTGCATGATCAATTACGTGATCAGTGCATGATCAGTCACATGACCAGTACATGGTGCTACGTGATCATTGCATGATCAGCCACGTGATCAGTGCATGATAGCCACGTGATTCAGTGCATGATAGCCACGTGATCAGTGCATGATCAGTCACGTGATCAGGGCATGGATCAGTCACGTGATCAGTGCATGATCATTACGTTACCATTGCATGATCAGTCACGTGACCAGTACATGGTAGCTATGTGATCATTGTATGATCAGCCACGTAAGCAGTGCATGATAGCCACGTGATCAGTGTATGATCAGCCACGTGATCAGTGCATGATCAATTACGTGATCTGTGCATGATCAGTCACGTGACCAGTACATGGTAGCTCCTGTGATCATTGTATGATCAGCCACGTTAGCAGTTCATGATAGCCAGGTGAATCAGTGCATGATCAGTTCACGTGATCAGGGCATGATCACTCACGTGATCAGTGCATGATCATTACGTTACCATGGCGTAATCAGTCACATGACCAGTACATGTTAGCTAAGTGATCATTGCAGGATCAGCCACGTGAGCACTGAATGATAGACACGTGACCAGTGCATGATCAGCTACGTGAGCAGTGTATGATCAGCCACTTGATCAGTGCATGATCAGACACGTGAACAGTGTATGATCAGCCACGTGATCAGTGCATGACACCTACGTGATCAGTTCATGATTAGTCACGTGATCTGTGCATGACCAGGCACGTGAACAGTGTATGATCCGCCACGTGATCAGTGCATTATAGCCACGTGATCAGTGCATGATCAATTACGTGATCAGTGCATGATCAGTCACGTGACCAGTACATGGTAGCTACGTGATCATTGCATGATCAGCCACGTTAGCAGTGCATGATAGTCACGTGATCAGTGCATGATCAGTCACATGTTCAGTGCGCGATCAGTCACGTGAACAGTGCATGATAAGTCACCTGATCAGTGCATGATCAATTACGTGATCAGTGCATGATCACTCACCTGACCAGTACATGGTAGCTACGTGATCATTGCATGATCAGCCACGTTAGCAGTGCATGATAGTCACGTGATCAGTGCATGATCAGTTTCGGGAGCAGAGTATGATCAGCCACTTGATCAGTGCAGTATAGCCACGTGATCACTGCATGATCTGTCACATGATCAGTGTATGATCATCCACGTGATCAGTGCATGGGCAGTCATGTGATCAGTGCATGATATAGACGTGATCAGTGCATGATCAGTCTCGTGATCAGTGTATGATCAACCACGTGATCAGTTCATGATTGCCAGGTAATGAGTGCATGATAGCCAGATGATCAGTGCATTATCAGTAACGTGATCAGTGTATGATCAGCCAAGTAATCAGTGCATGATAGCCAAATGATCAGTGCATGAACAGCCACGTGATCATTTCATGATCAGCCACGTGAGTAGTGCATGATTGCCTCATGATCAGTGCATGATCAGTCACGTGATCAGTGCATGATCAGTCACGTAATCTGTGTGCATGACCAGGCACGTGATCAGTGTATGACCAGCCAAGTTACCAGTGCATGATAGCCACGCTGATCAGTTGCATTTGGATTCAGTAACGTGAAAGTGTATTGATCAGACCACATGATCAGTGCATGATCCCGTTACGTTGAGGCAGTGGTATGACCAGCCACGTGAATCAGTGCATGGTCAAGACACAACCCTGACACAGTGTATGATCAGGCACGTGATCATTGCATGATATCCAAGTGATCAGTGCATAATCAATCACGTGTTCAGTGTATGATCAGCCACGTGAACAGTGCATGCAAGTCACGTGATCTGTGCATGACCAGGCACGTGATCAGTGTATGACTAGCCAAGTTACCAGTGCATGATAGCCACCTGATCAGTGCATGATCAGTAACGTGAACAGTGTATGATCAGCCACGTGATCAGTGCATGATACCTACGTGATCAGTTCATGATTAGTCACGCGATCTGTGCATGACAGGCACGTAATCAGTGCATGATATCCACGTGATCAGTGAATTATAGCCACGTGATCAGTTCATGATTATTCACGTGA